>NC_091584.1:24346256-24353756 GCF_042767895.1 Penaeus vannamei
AGGTCATAGGTGGTAAGTGGTAGATGGAAAGGGGTAGGGAGTAAGTGGTAGGTCATAAGTGGTAAGTGGTAGATGGAAAGGGGTAGGGGGTAAGTGGTGGATGGAAAAGGGTAGGCGGTAAGTGGTAAGTGGGAGATGGTAGGTTGTATATGGTAAGTGGTAAGTGGGAGATGGTAGGTTGTAGATGGTAAGTGGTAAGTGGAAGGTGATAAGTGGAAGGTGGTAGATAGTAAGTGGTAAGTTGTAGATGTTAAGTGGTAGGAATGGCTTATTATTACTGAATTATTACTATCAATAGTATTCTTATAATTGTTATTATATATATGGTCGGTTCTTGTAGGTACGTGGGTTTGTGGTAGGTGGTAAGTGGTTGAGATGGTTGTTGTTGTGGTACGTGGCTGTGGTTGACGGAAGACGGTTGTGGTGGTGATGCTTGGTGTCCGGTGATGGTGGAAGTGGTGGAAGGTGGTGTAGACAGATGGTGGTATAGGTGTTACTAATAAATATCGTAGGTGTTGGAAATTTCTGTTGGTAGTGGTGACAATGGTGATGATTTTGGTGACGTTGGAAGTGTCCGATGTTGGCAGATGTTGTATCTTTTGAAGGCGATGTTGTTAAAGGTGGTAGACTGTTTGGCGTGGTGTGGCGCAGGTTGTGGTAGGTGGTATTGTATTTGTTATTATTAGTGTTGAACGTGGTGGCATGAATGGTGATGGCAGCAGTAGGTGTTTTCATTGATGGTGATAGGAGGTAGGATTGTAGTGGTGAGGATGTGTAAGCTTGGTGTTGTACGGTTATTAGTGTTGTTAAAGTTAATGTTATTGATGGAGATGTTATTAACTGCGTTGTTGTAATAATTGATAGTAGTGGGGAAGGTGATTTCAGAGTGGTGGTGGTGATAAAGGTTATTGATGTTGTTATGTTGGTGGCGGCTGTGGTTGTGTTGGTGATGATCGTGTTGTTGGTGCCAGTAAGTGAAGCTGAAGCTATTGTTGTTCGTTATTTTGTTATTCGTGATGGTTGTAGGTTCGTGTATATTGTCTGTGTGTGTGTGTGTGTGTGTGTATGTGTGTGTGTGTGTGTGTGTGTGTGTGTGTGTGTGTGTGTGTGTGTGTGTGTGTGTGTGTGTGTGTGTGTGTATGTGTGTGTGTGTGTGTGTGTGTGTGTGTGTGTGTGTGTGTGTACGTACTCACGCGCTTATGCACATGTGTGTGTGTTAGGGCTGCCTATTTGTATGTGTTGGTGAGAGAGAGAGAGAGAGAGAGAGAGAGAGAGAGAGAGAGAGAGAGAGAGAGAGAGAGAGAGAGAAAGAAAGAAAGATTGAGAGAGAGAGAGAGAGAGAAAGAAAGAGCGAGAGAGAGCGAGAGAGAGACAGAGACTGAGAGCAGATAGACACAGAAATAGATAGATATAGAAAGAGACAAGCAGACAGAGAGAAGGAATTATAAAAAAGAAGAAAAAAATTCATTACATTTATCGACCATATTTACATGCAATAGGTAAGGTACATTTTTTTTTTCTTAACAATATAACAAGAACAGCTACAGCTCCACAAAAGCAATTATGTAAATTACAAGCAAAATAAACACTGTTGCAGCTCGCACCATAATCAACTTGGCCTACATAAGCAAAGTATTCTTAATCACTTGCTTTATGTTAATGAAATAAATAAAAAGTAAAAAATAAAAAGGAATTGAAGTAAAAAAAAAATAAATAAATTCTCTTAACCCCTTTTTGTAATGAAAGATTTCAGAAAAAGAAATCCTTTTAACTTTCTTTGAAACTTGAAGGTGTATAAAAAAGAAAAAATATCTGTTCACCATATTTAAACAAAGGTTTTTAGAGAAAAAAAAAATTCACCATCTTTGAAACGATTTTTTTTTTAGGAAAATATCCATCTAAACTGAGACTTTTACTCATCTTTGAAAATTGAAGACAAAACTAAATTACGTTTTTATTCTTAGATTAATGGACTAAAAAAAACATCATGCTTTCTCTATTCTTATTTTATTATCATTATTCAAGACCTAGAATTCTATATTGAAAAATTCCCGTCTCTATCTACTGTTCATTGATTCATTTATTATTTCTATTTTTATTATTATTATTTATTTAGAATTTTAGGTCTCCATGATAATAATAATGATAATAATAATGATAATGATAATGATAATAATAATAATGATAATTATTATTATTATTATTATTATTATTATTATTATTATTATTATCATTATTATTATTATTATTATTATTATTATTATTATTATTATCATTATTATAACAATAATAATAATAATGATAATAATATAATATGATAATATTGCTAATAATAATAATGATAATTATAATAATCATAATAATGATAATGATAATGATAATAATAATAATAATAACAATAATAATACTAATAATAATAAAAAGAAGAAGATGAAGAAGAAGAAGAAGAAGAAGAAGAAGAAGAAGAAGAAGAAGAAGAAGAAGAAGATTAAAAAGTGTTTTTCCTGAATCACCTTATAAGATCTTGTACTTCTAGACTAACTCAGAATTTCTCACTTTTTTCGCTGTATTTTCTTCGTTTCTTCATCACATTACTATAAACTTTATTATTATTACTACTACTATTATTATTATCATTATTATTGTTATTATTATTATTATTATTATTATTATTATTATTATTATTATTATTATTATTATTATTATTATTATTATTATTATTATTATTGTTATTATTATTATTATCATTATTATTATTATTATTATTCATAGACAGAATATTTAAGATTCTTAGACTCCTACACAAAAAAAAAAAATATTTTACTTTTTCCGACCTTTTACCAACTCGAAAATCCTTCTGAATCCTTAAATAGAAAATCCTTTGACGTTTCGAAACCCTTTCTCGAATCCTTTTTTTGAGAATCGCCAATCCCTGAACCTCCTCGCTGAACCTAATCTACCAATCCAACCAATCTATCTACCGAAGGCATCTACTTTTCCATCGATCACGCCCATTTCTGTGTCTCAACGCCCACCCTCCACCCCCTTCTTGTCCCATCCACTCCCCCCCCCCCCCATCCCCAAGCCCACTGATATCCGCCGTTGTTCAGACCCTCAAAAAAAAAAAAAAAAAAAAAGTCCCCGCCCACGCGCCCACCCACCCGTCCACACGCCCACCCACCCGTCCCCCGTCCCCCGTCCCCCGCCCACCCACCCGTCCACACGCCCACACGCCCGTCCGCCCACCAACAAGCCCGTCCGCCCATCCTCCCCAAACCTACCGCCGTGCTAACCATCCCCAGCAATACCTCCCTTCATTATGAGGAGTCTGAGGAGCCCCAAAGGATGAAAATGAGGAGAGGCGGCGAACTTCGCCTCACTAGCGATGTTGAGAGTGTCACCTTCGCTCGTGACCTTCCCGTCTAGGTTTCATTTCAACCGCTAGAGGTCAGGCCGACGCTTAAAGAGTGTTAAACACCGCCGCGAGAGGTCACTCGTGTTGAGCCCGGGGGATGCCAACCATTAATAAACAACGTGATTTATGGTTTCCTATTGAATACCCAATCTCTTTCTCTTCTCTCGATCCATCTATTTATCTCTCCTTGTTTTGTTTTTTTTCTCTCTCCCTGTTTTTCTTCGTCTGTCAGGCGTAATTCTAAACCGCGCTCGTTTGATAAAGAGGGTATTAAGCCGCACGTGCAAAAAAAAAGGATAAAAAGAGAGTCAATAATTAAAACGTAAGCTCTCTTCGGCCATAATAGAGATCGCACAGCATGAGACTACGGGATCGCCTTAAGGATGCAAATTTTCTGGAACAATACTCGTGCATGTATAATCGTAGCCCCCGCGAGACGAGGGGGACAACGCCGACGGTTCCATAAGGCTGGAAACCCCTATTCCAAACCGAGGGAGAATGGTCCTTATTGCTCCTAGAGGCATAGCACCCTCTCGACCCGAAGGCCCCAATTGGCAACATTGTGCAAGTGATGAGGACGAGACGCGAGGTGAAGATTAATTGCTGGTGTAATTAACATAACAATATCGCGGAGGGGGTCGTCCTCCAGGGTTGAGGGAGAGAGTCGTCCTTCCATCGAGTGAGTGACACTTGAGTGACGGAGAGTGACCTCCCACATCCCCTCCTCCTCTTCCTCCTCCCCTCGCCTTCACGCCTCTTCTCCTCGCCTCTCTTGTCTCTTCTTTTCGGCTTATTGCTTCTTCTCTTATCCCTTTCTATCGTTTCCCCTCTCATTTTTTTCATCTTCCTCCTCGCTCCTCTCCTCTCCTTTCTTCCTTTCCCTCTCCTTCTCTCTTTTTCTCTTCTTCCCTCTCCTTTCTTTTCCGCTTACTGCTTCTCTTTTATTCTCCCCTCCTACCCTCTCACTTCTCAATTTTTTCTATCTTCTTCCGCCCTACTCTCCTCTCCTCTCTCTTCCCTCCCCCTCCTTCTCTCTCTCTCTCTCCTCTCCTCTCTCTTCCCTTTCCTCTCCTTCTCTCTCCTCTCTCCTCCCCTCTTGCTTCCTCCTCCCCTCCCCGCCCTCCCTCCCTCCCCCTCCTCTCTTCCTCCTCCACTCCTCTCTCTGCCTCCCCCCTCCTCACTCTCCCTCCCTCCCCCTCCCCTCTTCTTCCCCACTCCTCTCCTTCCCCCCTCTCACCCCCTTCACCTCTCCCCCCCCCCTCTTCACTCTCCTTCCCCCTCCCCTATCTCACCCCCACCCCCCACCCCGTGTCATCTCCCTAACGTGACATCTTGACATCCGAAAAAAACTCGAATAGAAAAGAATTAAAAGAAAAAAATGAAAAATAATAAAAGAACGAAAAAAAATATGACTACGACAGAAAATGGGAAGACAGAGAGAGAAAAAAATAAATAAAAGTTGAAAAATTAAAGAAATGAAAAGGAGAGATATTCCGGTAAAATAAGGATGAAGATGAGAAGGTACAACCGGAGATAAATATGTAAAAAGAGAGGATAAATATGACCTAAAAGAAAAAAAAAGGAAATAGATAATATATAAAACATAAAAAATGGATAGGAGAAAAAGAGAAAATAAAAGAAAAACATAACAAAATGAAATAAAGACGATAAATAATAAAACAAATATTAACAAGAAAAGAGGATAAAGAAACGAAAATAGAAAGGGACAGAGAATGAAAAATAAAAAAGACTTTAAAAAATGAATAGGAAATAGCAATAATATTATAACAAACGTTTCTCAATATTCGAATTTCATCTTGCACACTAACATCAATTGCCTGACAATCATGCTATCATCTTTAAGAAAAAAATCTTTCAGCCAAAGAAAATAAAAAAAATCACGAAAGAAAAATCGTTTTTATTATTAATTGACTTTGAAAAGAGCTGAAAAAAATCACACTGTTATGTTTAAAATCCTTTTGTTGTAATTTTTCTTTTCTTGTATTTACCTAAATGTCTTTTTGTGACGGCGAAAAAAATAGAAATAAAAAATCAATTGATTGTGGAAAATTCACGCAAAAAACATCGATAAATACACAATATAAGAGTATGTTCTCCAATTACACGACAGGACATGATATTAAAAAAAAGCTATGTATTGATACGTATAAAAAAGAAAACCCTCCTTTCTTTTCTGATTACTTGAGAAAGGAAGATAGAGAGAGATAAAAAATATATGCTTTGTCATGTTTTATTCTCTATCTCTGTACGACAAAGGAATTTATGCAAATCTGTTGTGATCCTAACGACACGACCATTCTCTGTAAATAAAAACATTTTTTTTAAGAGGAGATGGAAGAAGAGAGAGAGAAAAAAAAGTTCAAATTAGAAGATGATTAATAATAGCTTAGGAAGAAAATAATTTGAAAAAGATGTAGATTGAAGTGTTCTTAACTTTTCCAAGTGTTGATGAACAAGGAAATCGATTTTTTAGACGAAAGATACAATGAAAATTGGTTGTAGTTGGATCTCCACGCAGGAACGGAGTATGCACACACACATACATACACACATGCAGACACACACAGGCATACACACACACACACACACACATACACACACAAACAGAGAGATATCGGTGAAGGGAAGGAGAGAGAGCGAGAGAGAGAGAGAGAGAGAGAGAGAGAGAGACAGAGACAGACAGAAAGAGAGAGAGACAGAAAGAGAGAGAGAGAGAGAGAGAGAGAGACGAAATGAAACCTAGAGATGTTAATGTGATTGACATTTAAAAAAAGGGAAAAAAGAAGAAGAAAAAAACACAGCCAAGATATACAACAATAGGCCGACCAAACATGGAAGAAAGAAGAAAGAGAGAAAGGAAAAAGGAAGATAATTTTAGTAATAGGAAGAGTAATGGTGTTTATTCTGATGGCTATGCCTTTATGCTCTTATGAATCTATAAATACAATTATAATGATATTAGTATTAATAAGGATACTCGAAGGTTTAATGTTAGAAAATATATTTGATATTTGCTGATAGGAAAAGGTACTTTAAACAACGGAAAACAGTCTATGATTTCTTGTATTGCAACATATATTGCAAAAATAAGATAATCGATATCTTCATATGATTTTGTCATTATTATCAGCAACATCATCATTATCATTATTATCATTATCATCATCATTATCATCATTATCATCATCATTACTAATACTTTCATCATCAATTATTAGTGTTTTCATTATTAATATCATTGTTATCATAACTTTAATCATCATTATCACCATCATTACCATAAATGTCATCATTATTATCATTATCCTTGTTGTTGTTATCATCATTATCCTTTTAAACTTATTATCCTTATTATCATTATCAATTCATTATCCTCATTACCATCCTTTTTAATGTATTATCCTCATTATTGCCATTTCCAACGTATTATACTCATTATCATCATTAATTTTACTATCACTCTCATCATTGTTATCTTTATTATTATCATTATCAGTATTACTTTCACAATCAACATTATCACCCTTACTGTTAGCTTCACTATTATTGTTACTATGATTATTAACATTATTATTATTAACATTATTACTGTAATTATCATCATCATCATCTTTCATCACAGTTGCTATTATTATCACAGTCATTAGTATCTTTATTATATTACGGTTAGATGTGTGTGCGTGTGTGTGTATGTATGCGTGTGTGTGTGTGTGTGTGTGTGTGTGTGTGTGTGTGTGTGTGTGTGTGTGTGTGTGTGTGTGTGTGTGTGTGTGTGTGTGTGTGTGCGTGTGTGTGTATGTATGTGTGTGTGTGTGTGTGTGTCCGTGTGTGTGTGTGTGTGCGTGTGTGTGTATGTGTGCGTGTGTGAGTGTGTGTGTGTGTGTGTGTGTGTGTATTTGTGTGTGTGCCTGTCCTTTTTTTTTGGGGGGGGGGGGCTGGGGAGTGGGCTTTTGTGTTTATATTGATATATTTCATGTATTTGTGTGTACGTATGTGTTTTGTTTGCATGATAATATATATATGTAAGATGTATCTTTATAAGGTGTAGACACATGTAGTAACAA
>NC_091584.1:24357923-24360423 GCF_042767895.1 Penaeus vannamei
AAAAGAGAGAGATACATATGCAGTACAAATCTACGAACATACAATTTCATTATGCTGCTTCCCATCTACTGGTCGGTCTATCTGATAGACAAGGGGGGTAAAAATGATAGATTGAATGATATACAGGTGGTTGAGGACATAGATGGAGAAGAGTGGGGGCTGAGAAGAGAATAAATATATAGAGGCAGATAGGTACTCAAGTGGGAATCTGTATGCAAAATACCTCCCTATGAATTCATTAAGCTTGTTTGTTGTCATGGGAGCCAAATCTATTTCAGTGGCTCCTCCTCTCTTCTCGTGATTGTATGGCATTGTCCGCCAACAATCAGAAAATCAATACAACGACTTACTAGGGTAGAAAAAAAAGGAAAAAAAAAAAGAAAAAAAAGTAGAGAGAATATCACATTCGCTCTTTCACAGAAGTCTTTTCTCATTGCTTCGAGGTCATCGAGGAAGGATACGACTGCATGAAAAGATGAGTGATGGACATTTATACACCCAATAATACCTTGTAGGCTTCATAGAAAGGGCGGTCGGGGGTTTTACAGCAACGGTCCCTGGAGTACAAGGGGAGGGGGGGGAGGGGGAGGGGGAGGTAGGAGGTAGGAGACCCAGGGGGATTATCGCAAACTTTACGAAACCGGTCGTGGAGGATATAACGAACCACGGGACTGTCGGCCAATGTCACAGGGGAAAATACGTAGGGTTGGAAGGCTGAACTACTAACGCTGTTTTATAGGCTGTAAAGGCATATAGAAGGTGAATGCCAGACTGACAGCGAGCCGCCATATTGGATTGATCATCAGGCCTACCAACTTTCACCTTTTCGAATATATATAAAAACGACAATACAAATACACAAAACATTTTACAAGGAAAAACGACTTCGCAAAAGTTTATTTACGTTACAGATCCACCACTGATATAGAAAAGTAGACGATACAACATACGGATATATATGCATGGAGGTTCAAGACCGTAATAATCTACTTGTTATTATGGTAAAAAGGAGGATGATCATCAGGGTTGCCAACGTCAACGCAATGCAAGGACCGAACTGAAAAAAAAATATTCGACATGAATTATATTAACAAGACACACGAGAAGAAGACAAAAGGTAAATAAATACATATGTGATGATGATACTAATAACTGAAATCTTAATGAAACACAAATATGATACAATATTGTGGATGATAATGATTGTATAAAGATAATGCTTATGATTACTGAATTATATTACAAGATTCACGAGAAGAAGACAAAAGGTAAATAAATACATATGTGATGATGATACTAATAACTGAAATCTTAATGAAACACAAAAATGATACAATATTGTGGATGATAACGATAATATAAAGATAATGCTTATGATTACTGAATTATATTACAAGATTCACGAGGAGACAAAAGGTAAACAAATACGTATGTGATAATAATGCTAAAAATGAAAATCTCAATAAAACACAAAAATGATACAATAGTATGGATGGTAATGATAATATAAAGATAATGATTATGATTATAGTGATGATACTATAGCTACTACTACTATAATAACACCTACTTTTCCTACTACTGCTGTTGCTTCTTATGATATAAAGGGTGAGGATAATAATGAAAATTATGTTAATAGTAATAATAATGAAGATAGTAACAATAGTAATGGTAATAATAATGACTATGGTAATAATTGTTATCATGATAAAGATCATATACTAGTGTTAAATTCAATGATAATAATAATAATGATAATAACAATAATGATAATAGTGGTAATATTGATAATAGTAGTGATGATAATTATATTATTTTAATAATAATAAGACGAAGAAGAAGAATGATAATAATGATGGTAAAGCTGACAACATTAATGATGATAATAATAGTGGCAATACTGATGATGAAAATAATAACAGTAATAAAATGTACAATGATGATAAAGATACAAATATATAAGAGAATGACAAAAAGAATGATGACATTGATAATGATGATAATGTAATGATGACACTAACGATAATAACCATACTAATGATAATAACAATAACAATGATAAAAAATGTTATCAATAATAACAATAGTAGTAATATCAATATTAATAATGATAACTAGAAGCAGTCAGAGAGCGCATACCTCCGCCAAGGCAATCCAATAATAATGATATAAATAATGATAATAGTTCATGCGCCAAAAAAAATCAAGTTATCCTTATCTCACAACGCTAATGAATCCTTTAATTAGAAGAAAAAATCCTGGATTCATATCATCATCCGAATCACCACCAAAATTTAATGAATAAGGCACACCCTGTGGTAAAAAAAATATTGTTCATAACTTTTTAATCAAACAAACAGTATGATGATGATTATGGTAATAATGATAATGATGATGATAATAATAATAATAATAATAATAATAATAATAATAACAATAATAATAATAATAATAATAATAATAATGATAGTGATAATAATAGGTATGATAACGATAATGA
>NC_091584.1:24370423-24375423 GCF_042767895.1 Penaeus vannamei
CACACACACACACACACACACACACACACACACGCCCCCCCTCCCCCCACACACACATACACACACGCCCTCCCCCCCACACACACACGCCCCTCCCTCCACACACTCAAACGTACACACACGCACACACACACACACGCCCCTCTCTTTCCTCTTACTCGCCCTCAACACTGAACAAAAGATTATACATAATCATTATACTTATTACAAATATAAGTACCTGGTGAGTGATTGGCACCGTAAGCGAATACGGTTCTGTCAAAAGTGAAAAGGAACTTGTTATATTAAGAGAACATATGTCTGGGGAACATTGCAGTATATTGCTTGTTGATGGTAATGCTAGTAATAATGGTGATGGTGATGATATTATTGATGATGGTGATGATATTATTGATGGTCATTGATGATGGTGATGATATTATTGATGATCATTGATGATGGTGATGATATTATTGATGATCATTGATGATGGTGATGATATTATTGATGATCATTGATGATGGTGATATTATTGATGATCATTGATGATGGTGATGATATTATTGATGATCATTGATGATGGTGATGATATTATTGATGATCATTGATGTTGGTGATGATATTATTGATGATCATTGATGATAATGATGTTCGGGTACTGATATTGATTACGGGAATAACAATGATGATAATGATGATGAAAATATTAATGATGATAATGATAATATTAATAGTTATTATGAGTATAGTAATAATAGAAATAATGATAATGAAAAAGATAATAATAATAATAATAAACAATGATAATGATGATGATGATAATAATAATAATAAACAGTAATAATGATGATAATGATAATAATAACGATGATAATATTGATAATAATAATAATAATAAGAGTACTAATGATAGTAATGATTATTATTGTTATAGTAATAGTAATAATTATAATGATTATAATGACAACAATAATAATGGTACTGCCATCACGATTACTTCTAATGATAATGATAGTACGAATAACATTAATAGTAACAATGATAAGAGTGATAAGGGTAATAATATAATAATAATAATAATAATAATAATGGTTACCATCATCACAATCATTAAAATGCTAACAATTATGATAATAAGAATTAAAATAAGCTAAGAAATAAAACATAACAGATAATCATGATTACAGTTGCCATGATAATATCACAAAACGATAACCTTAATTATATAATTCACCATGTTAATAACAACAAAATAATTAGAACTGATGATAACATTAACAATACTAATAAACTTTAGATTAGTTATAGCAACCCTAGAAGAGTTAGCAAACGAGATGATGATTATGATAAAAATGCCGAAAATAATAACAAATGATATATTCACAATAATCGAAAGAGCAGCAGTCGATAATGACAATAGAAATAACAACGATAATGATGATGATAGTGATTACAATAACGATGATAATGATGATAATGATGATGATTGCAATCCTACTGTTGCTGCCGGAAATAGTGATAATGATAATCATTATAGTGATAATAATGATAATAACAACTATGATGATGATAGTTATGTTAATGATGATACTACTATTACTATATATAATAATAATAATACTGATAATCATCAGATTTTTTCTGAAATAGGAATAATTGTATTTATAATAATAGTAATGATGATGATAATAATAATAATAATAATAATAATGATAATAAGGATAATAATAATAATAGTAATAATAATGATAATTAAGAAAATCATAAAAAAATAATGATAACAATAACAACAACAACAATAATAAACCTATCCCAACTACCCAAAACAATTAAAAACAACAACACCAACCACTCTCCAACAACAACAGAAACCCACAACAAACAACCAAATGAACAAGAAAACAAGACTAACAGCAGCAAAATACTCGAGATAATTGCATTCATTGAACAAGTGAGAAGATCATAAAGGTATTTTAAATCACGGAGAAGTTTATTTTCTCTCGCTTGAATCCCTAATTATGCTTCAGTTGGGAGAGATATCGCTGTGATAAATATTGGGTTGCTTAGGAGAGCAAAAAAGGGTAAAAAAGAGAGAAGGAGAGAGAGGGAGGGAGGGTGGGAGGGAGGGAGGGAGGGAGAGGGAGGGAGGGAGGGAGGGGGAGGGAGAGGTAGAAGGAGGGGAAGAGGAGGGAGAGAGCGAGGTAGAGGGAGGGGAAGAAGAGAGAGAGAGAGAGAGAGAGAGAGAGAGAGAGAGAGAGAAGGAAAGAAAGAAAGAGAGAGAGAGGGAGTTTTAAAGAAATAAAAAAAGTAAAAAAAAAAGAGAAAAAAAAAGTGCAAACTAGTTCATGAGTTTAAAATAACCTGTTTGTGTGGTCGCCTTCGGTAATGTTCTTTTTTCTGCCTTTTTTCCTATTCTATTCTTCTTGTTTATTCATTTATCTGATTTAATTTTATTTACTTATCATTATTAATATCATTATTACCATTATTATTATTTATGTATTTTATACCTTTGTTTATCTTTATTTCTACTCATTCATTTATTTCTATCTATTATTTTTTTTTTTTTTTTTTTACTTTTTTATGTGTCTTCTTCTATTTCATCTTCTATGGTCATGTTCTTTTTCTTCTTCTTCTTTTATTCTCTTTCTTTCTTTTCATTTGGTATTCTTTTAAGGACTTTTTTTTATTTTTTTTTCTCTTCATTCCTCGTATCGTTTTCTTCTTCTTTTCCTTATGTTTTTCTTTATCTATTCATTCGTTATTTTCGAGATTGTCTTGTTATTTCCGCTTTTTTATTATTATTCATTCGGTTTTCTTTTGTTTCCTTTTTCTTTATTTGTCTTTTCTTCATTCCTCGTGTCTTTTTTTTCTTTTCCTTATGTTTTTCTTTATCTATTCATTCGTCATTTTCGAGATTGTCTTGTTATTTCCGTTTTTTTATTATTATTTATCCGGTTTTCCTTTGTTTCCTTTTTCTCTATTTGTTTTTCTCTTCATTCCTCGTGTCTCCTTTTCCTTTTTTCTTATGATTCTTTTTATCTATTCATTCGTTATTTTCGAGATTGTCTTGTTATTTCCGCTTTTATTATTATTATTATTTATTATTATTTATTGTGTTTTTTCTTCTTCTCTCCGTCTTTTATACTTTTTATGTGGAGTTGCTTCTGCTTTTTTCTTTTTCTTTTTATCGTTTCTTCCTTCCTTCAATTGGTAATATTACTGCTGCTTCTCTTTCATTTCTTTATATTCTTTTCTTTTTCATATAAATCATCTGCTCCTTTTTTATTTTTTCCCTTCTCATCTCTTTCCTTCTTTCCATTTGTTTTCTTATTGTTATCAATGTTATCAGTAGCCTCTCTATTCCTTCTTTATCTCACCTTTCTCATCTTTCATATTTGGTAACCTTTCTTCTTCTTTGCCTCCTTCTATTTCTTTCTTTTTCTTATTTTCTCTACTCTCATATATCTTTTCATGGGATACTTTTTATAATTTATTCCCTCCTTCATTTGGTAATATTATTGCTTCCTCTCTTTTATTTCTTCATATTATTTTTACATTTTTTTTTTTTTCTTGTCGTTATCAAAATCATCATTTCACCTTTTTCTATCTTTCATATTCGTTAATCTCCCTTCTCTCTCAACTCCTTCTATCTCTTTCTTTTTCTTATTTTCTCTACTCTTATTTATCTTTTCATGTGATACTTTTTAATATTTCTTCCCTCCTTCATTTGGTTATATTACTGCTTCCTCTCTTTTATTTCTTCATATTCTTTTTTTATATATTTTATTTTTTTCTTATCGTTATCAATATTATCATTTCACCTTTTTCTATCTTTCATATTCGTTAATCTTCCTTCTCTCTCTTACCTTCTTCTATTTCTTTCTTTTTCTTATTTTCTCTACTCTCATTTATCTTTTCATGAGATACTTCCTAAAGAAGACGTGGAACAACTTGAAAATTTTGACCTCAAATAAAACTGGATTTCGTCTCATCTGCTGTACTTACATATAATTATATATCAGTATCTCACATTAGAGTCTTTCCATGCAGTGTTGGCACCATAAGACTATTCATAACTAGTAATAATTGTATGAAAAGAAGATAGACACTAAACAGGGCCATAAAGAGGATTGTGATAAATCTAATTGGTTAGCGGTCACGGAATTGAGGTGGTTTGGAATGACTGGTTCAGATTAAGAGCACAGATAAGTATCTTATTAGTTAAAAGTGACTGTTGTTATCGCAGTTCTTACATCGGGAAATGTAACTGACGAGCCATGTAATTATAAACCCTTTTTTTCAACTGCTGTTTCGAGACAATAATCCAACAGATATTTTTCTGTAGCATGAGCTAGATTTAGCCTAAGAAAAGCAATGCAGAAGTAGGGCTTATTTTGATTTCCTGCATTTTTTATTTATTTATTTATCATTATTTTTTTATTATTATTATTTTTTTTTTTTTTTTTTTTTTTTTTTTTTTTTTTTTTTTTTTTGCTTATCAGAGCTTGTTTTGACTTCCTGCGTGTTTTTATTTACCTATTTATCATTATTGTCTTTTTATTATTATTATTATTTTATTTATTTATTTTTTTTTAACTTATCAGAGTTTATTTTGACTTCCTGTGTGTGTTTTTATTTATGCATTTATCCTTATTTTCTTTTTATTATTATTTTTTTTTACTTATCAGAGCTTGTTTTGACTTCCTGCATGTGTTTTTATTAATTAATTTATCATTATTTTGTTTTTATTATTATTATCTTTTACTTATCAGAGCTTATTTTGATTTCCTGCATTTTTTTTTTTTTTATCATTATTTTCTTTTTATTATTATTTTTTACTTATTAGAGCTTGTTTTGACTTCCTGCATGTGTTTTTATTTATGTATTTATCATTATTTTCTTTTTATCATTATTATTTTTTACTTATCAGAGCTTGTCTTGACTTCCTGCATGTGTTTTTATTCATGTATATATCATTATTTTCTTTCTATTATTATTATCTTTTACTTATCAGAGCT
>NC_091584.1:24380423-24382923 GCF_042767895.1 Penaeus vannamei
GGGAGGGAGTGGGTGGATAGGGGAGGGGGGGAAGGAGTGGATGGGAAAGGGGGGGAGGGGGGGATGAGGAGGGGAAAGGGAGAAGGGGTGGGATAGGGTGGAGGGGAAGGGGGTGGATGGGGGGGGAGGGGATGGAAAAGGGGCTGATGTTTGAAGGGGAAGGGAGTGGAAGGGTAGGGGTTAAAGGGTGTGGATGGGTTAGGGGGGGTGGATTGGGGAAAGGGGGGATAGGTGAGGAGGAAGGCAGTGGATGGGGAGGGGGAAAGGAGGGGGTGGATGGGGAGGGGGAGGAGGAGGGGGTGGATGGGGAGGGGAGTGAGGGGGTTAATGGGGGAGGGGGAAGGAGTAGATGAGGAAGAGGGGAAGGGGGTGGATGGGGGGAGGAGGGAGGGGGAACGAGAAAGGGTGGATGGGGAGGGGGAAGGGGAGAAAGGGAATTGGGGAGGGTGGGGGGAAAAGGGAGGTGTAAAGGGGAAGGGATAAAAGAGGAAGGGAGGAAGGGCGAAGGAGGAAGGAATAGGGGGGATGAGACTAGATTTTGGGCGATAGGAGGAGAGGAGAGAGAGAGAGAGAGGAGGGAGGAGGAGGAGGAGGAGGAGAAATTAACAAGGAGAACAGAGAGAGGGAGAGGGTAGAGAGAAAAAGGAAGAGAAAGGATAAGAAGGAACAGATGAGGATGGTAGATAGAAAGGAAGGATGGGTTAGGAAAGGATGGAGAGAAAGGAAAGAAACAGGAGAGAGAGAGAGAGAGAGAGAGAGAGAGAGAGAGAGAGAGAGAGAGAGAGAGGAGAGAGAGAGAGAGAGAGAGAGAGAGAGAGAAAGAGAGAGAGAGAGAGAGAGAAAATGAGTGAGAGAGAGGAGAGGGAGAAAAGGAGGAGAGAGGGAGAGAGTGTGAGTGAGAGAGAGAGAGAGAGAGTGTGAGTGAGAGAGAGAGAGAGATAGAGAGAGAGTGAGAGAGGGAGAGTAGAGAAGAGAGAGAGAGAGAGAGAGTGAGAGAGAGAGAGAGAGAGAGAGAGAGAAAGTGAGAGAGAGAGAGAGAAAGAAAGAGAGAGAGAGAGAGAGAGAGAGAAGCGAACAGAAAGAGAGCGAGAGAGAGAGAGAGAGAGAGAGAGAGAGAGAGAGAGAGAGCGAGAGAGCGAGAGAGCGAAAAAGAGAGCGAGAGAGAGAGAGGCATACATACATACAGACAGACAGACAGACAGACAACCGCACAGAAAGAGAGAAGAAAAACATCTAAAAACATATAGATAGAAAGATAAATAAGATAGATAAATAGATAACCAGACGGATAAGAAAGATCCGACCCGAATCAACCCACCATCTAACCCCGAGCCAAATAAGGACAACCATAATGACTTGCCAAAAAAAATTAAATAAGTCACGAAAAAGGCAAGAAATTCCCCCTCAATAAAGAGCAATTAATGACGGTTTCCCACACGTCATAGGCCTAAAAGGATAGACCTATACCCCCCCCCCTCCCCCCCTGACCTGCCAACAGCCTGCAGGCACCTTGGGATCTTAGCCCTAAACCCCTTCGCACGAAAATGTTAAACTTGGCACTTTTATCTGGCACTCAATCTCCAACCTGTCAGAATTAGTGTTTGAGTTTTACAGGTGAGTTATCAATCTGTTGGCTCCACGTTCTTTTTTTTTGGGGGGGGGTGGGGGGGGGGGAGGAGGGAGGGGGTGGGGGGGAGGGTAAAGGAAGGCTGCCTCTCCTTTTTTTTATCTGTTTATCTCCGTTTTTTTTAGCTATTTATTTGTACTTGATTTATGGCCGTTATTTTTTTTTTTTAGGGGGGGGGGGTGTTGTCTGTCCTTTTTTCATCTTTTTATTTGTATCTATTTTGTGCTTGATTTATGATCGTCGTTGCTGTTTATTTTTCTTTCTTTTTTCTGCTTCGTTTCTTTTTTTCTTTTTTTTTGGGGGGGGGGGGTTGACTCTTACTTTTCTGATTTTTGTCTTTTACTTGTCTTCCTTCCTCAGTTTTTATTTATTCATCTTTTATGGTTTTTATTTCTCTCTTACTTTTTTCATCCTTTTTCTTTACTTTTGCCTTAGCTTATTATACATTACTGCTGACATCTAAGTATTAATTTTCATACGCAATTATTTTTTTAAGTGATAAAAGTTAAGTTTTATGCTAATCATTCGTCACTTGATCCTTATCATTGTCATTATCATAGTCATTATTGCTTATGATAATGACATGACTATCATTATTATCATTATTACTATTAAGATTATTACTACCATTATTATTGTTATCATTATTATTATTATTGTTATTATTATTATTATTATCATTATTATTATTATTATTATCATTATTATTATCATTATTACTATTATTGTCATTGTTGTTGTTATTATCATAATTATCATTACTCTTATCACTGTTATTATTATTATCATTATCATTATTATCATCATCATCATCATCATTATTATCATTTTTGTTGTTGCTGTTATTGTTGTTGTGAACGTCATTATATACAT
>NC_091584.1:24395423-24400423 GCF_042767895.1 Penaeus vannamei
CCACAGCATCAACACCCCTTACCCACCCCCATCCAAACCACAGCATCAACACCCCCCCCCCCTACCCCCACCCAAACCACAGCATCAACCCCCCACCCCCCACCCAAAACCACAGCATCAACCCCCATCCCCACCCCATCCCCACCCAAAACCACAGCATCACCACCAACCAAACCACCTCCCCACAACCACCCACCGCCGCCACCCACCGGCGCCACCCACCGCCGCAGCTTAACTTAAACTAACCCAACCATTTAACTTACAGCAAAATGACCGCTATGAATGTAATGGCCTCCCGAGTGAGCTTCTTCCCTGACAAATAACTCGCCGGACTGTATCATTTTCCCCGCCTGTTTCGCTCGCTTCACCCCGGGTTTAAATAACAATAACGAGCGAGGGAGGGAGGGGTGGGGGAGGAGGTGGGAGGGGGTGGGAGTGGGAGGGATGGGGGAAGGATGGGGTGGGAGGAGGAAGGGGTGGGGTGGGAGAGGGTGGGAGGGTGGGTTGGGAGGGATGGGGATGGGGTGTGTGGGAGGGAGGAGGAAGGGTTGGGAGGGATGGGGAGAGGGAGGAGGAAGGGACGGGTGGTGGTTGGTGGGATGGAGGGTATGGGTAGAGGAGGGGTGGAGGGGAGGAAGGGTTGGGAGGGATGGGGAGAGGAAATGAAGGGTGGAGGGGTGGAGGGTATGGGGAGGGGAGGGGGGGTGGGTTGAGAGGGGGAGAAAGGGAGGGTATGGGGAGGGGAGGGGCGGGAGTGTGGAGAGGTAAGGGATGGGAACGGGGATGGGGGTGGATAGAAGTGGGAAGGAAGATGGGGTTAGGGAATGGATAGGTGGAAGAGGGAGGAAGAAGAAGAAGAGGAGGAGGATAACTGGGTGGGTGGGGATGGGAAAAGAGGAAGAGAGAGAATAGGGTGAGGGAAAAATGGTGGAGGATGCGTTAGCTTGGCTGGGTGAAGAGAGGAGGAGAAGGAGGATGAGGACGGAAGGAAGAATGAGAAAAAGGGAAGGATGATGAGAGGAAGGGAGGAAGAGAAAGAAGGGAAAAATTTTACGATAAGGGTTAAGATAGAAGGAAGAGGAAGAAGAAGGATAAAGAGAAAAGTAGAAAAGGAAGATGAATGATAAAGCAAGAGATATCGCCCAAGGAAAGAGCGTAGAGGAAAGAGGAAAGAAGAAAGATAAATAGAGAAGAAGAAAGAAGGAAGAGAGAAGGCTAATAGGATGAATGATGAAGCAAGAGAGATAGCCCAAGGGAGGAGCGTAGAAGGAAGGGGAAAGAAGAAAGATAAAGAGAGAAGAAGGAAGGAGAAGAAAGATAAAGAGAGAAGGAGGAATGGAAAGAAGAAAGACAGAAAGAAGAAGGAAAGAGATAAAGACAGAAGAAGGAAGAAGGATCAAAAAAGGTTAAGAGGATGAGTGATGAAGCAAGGAGAGAGCGCAAGGGAAGAACGTAGAAGAAAGGAGTAAATTAAAGATAAAAGAGAGAAGAAAAAAGATAAAGAGAAGAGAAGGAAGAGGAAGAAGTAAGATAAAAGATAGAAGAAGGAAGAGGGAACAAAGAGGGCTAAGAGGATGAGTGATGAAGCAAGGAGATAGCGCAAGGGAAGAACGTAGAAGGAAGATAAAAAGAGAAGAAGGAAAGGGAAGAAGAAAAATAAAGAGAGAAGAAAGAAGAAGGAACAGAGGGCTAAGAGGATGAAAAGGAAGATAAAAAAAAAGATAAAAGAGAGAAGAAGAAAGACAAAAGAGAGAAGAGAGATAAAGATAGAAGAAAGAAGAAGGAACAGAGGGCTAAGAGGATGAAAAGAAAGATATAAAAAAAAGGAGAAAGAGAGAAGAAGAAAGACAAAAGAGAGAAGAAAGAAAGAGAGATAAAGATAGAATAAGGAAGAAGGAACAGAGGGCTAAGAGGATGAAAAGAAAGATATAAAAAAAAGGAGAAAGAGAGAAGAAGAAAGACAAAAGAGAGAAGAAAGAAAGGGAGATAAAGATAGAATAAGGAAGAAGGAACAGAGGGCTAAGAGGATGAAAAGAAAGATATAAAAAAAGGATAAAGAGAGAAGAAGAAAGACAAAAGAGAGAAGAAAGAAAGAGAGATAAAGATAGAAGAAGGAAGAAGGAACAGAGGGCTAAGAGGATGAGTGATGAAGCAAGGATAGAGCGCAAGGGAAGAACGTATAAGAAATGAGAAAAAGAAAGATAAAAGAGAGAAGAAGAAAGACAAAAGAGAGAAGAAAGAAAGGGAAAGAAGAAAGATAAAGAGAAGAAGAAAGAGAAAAGAGAAAAGAAAGACAAACGAGAGAAGAAAGAAAGAGAGATAAAGATAGAAGAAGGAAGAAGGAACAGACGGCTAAGAGGATGAAAAGAAAGATAAAAAAAGATAAAAGAGAGAAAAAGAAAGACAAAAGAGAGAAGAAAGAAAGAGAGATAAAGATAGAAGAAGGAAGAAGGAACAGAGGGCTAAGAGGATGAGTGATGAAGCAAGGAGAGAGCGCAAGGGAAGAACGTATAAGAAATGAGAAAAAGAAAGATAAAAGAGAGAAGAAGGAAGACAAAAGAGAGAAGAAAGAAAGGGAAAGAAGAAAGATAAAGAGAGAAGAAGAAAGATAAAAGAGAAAAGAAAGACAAAAGAGAGAAGAAAGAAAGAGAGATAAAGATAGAAGAAGGAAGAAGGAACAGAGGGCTAAGAGGATGAGTGATGAAGCAAGGAGAGAGCGCAAGCGATGAGCTCATCTTCTGACGAGTGAAGACAAGCTGGTTAATAATTTTCTCGCTTTCGTTAAAGTCCTTGAAGACAACGGAGGACTCAAGGAAGACAAGGAAGATGGATTCAAGACATTTTTCTTCCTTGATCATTTCTTAAAGAATTCTTCCGATTCTCTGGATCGATAGCTTCTACGGAGGGTTTTTTTTTTTTTCTTGACGTGGCGATGGAAATCTGTAGGAAAGAATATTGATGATCTATTTTTTTTTTTTTTTTTTTTTTTTTTTGCCACACCTTAGTTCTCAACCGGATATCGGGGGTTGTGTAGCACCTGCATGGCGGCGACCTTCTAGAAGCTAGAACTAAGATCAGTGCCGACGGGGTCCACACACACGGCACGCCCCCCCCCCCACCCACCCACCCTCCTCCTTCCCCATTTTCCTACCCCTCCTAATCCCCCCTCCAACACCCCCACCCCCTTGCGCCTAAGTTCTCACAGGTGGGGTGTCGGGCCCGCACCTCTCATAACTCCCACTAGCAGGTACACTTTAAGCGTGAAAGTGTGTTCCACGGGTCAAAGGTCAGATCAGATATTACCATACCATCTGCATATTGCCGGACCTCGCTTGCCTGGAATCGCCCTCGCTACTGGTCACGTGACTCGTTCTACATTATTGGAACGAAGGCGCGAATTCGCCGCGATGGCCGGCTGGTCTTCGGAAAAGATGGGCGGCGTGTTCGGTTCCTCCTGAAGTGGTCGAGTGGTGGCATAGGTGAGGTTGTCAGGATGCCATCTGCATACTACTGGTCCAGAATCACCTTGCCGATACACAAACACAGCTGCCGAGGCTGACGGAACCATATTTCTGTATGCAAACTCGGCCCAGTATACCTGACACGAACTCCTACACTTTATCCACGATTCTTTTCTCGAGCTTTTGCTTTACCCCAAAACCTCCTAAACTCGACAAAACTCGACGATTTTATGCAGAGTTTCTGGTATTTTAGATCCCCCCCTGTTTAATACGAGAAGCAGAAGGGGTAGGAGGGGAAATATAAGAGAATAAAACGACGTAACAGAATTCCCTCCCGCCAATAAATTTACCTAGAGGCGGGTATTTGAAGCCATTCGCAGAGGACTCGAACGCCTCGTCTCAGCTTCGAATACGATCCGGAGGTGATCAACCGCTTCCCATTTGTTCTAGGGCTTCTGGCGGCCGTCGAGAGCAGCGTAGGCGGCGCCCAGACAACACACGCCGCCAGATGAGCTCGGCGGGAAGACGTGTGAAGACCTTTTCCCCGAGCTGCTCACGAAGAGCTTGTTCCCGGCCTCGTTAATGGCGACGGGAACCTCCGTGTTTTACATACACGATATGGATCTCGGTGCTTATGTAAAGCGTTATTGACATTTCATTCTCCGCCGCGCACCTATCTTTTATCCTCTTGTTTCAGACGAGGGGGAAGGAAATTAGCATTGATGGCGGGCGCGAGTTGGGCCGCTCTTCAAGATGGAGACCCGGTAGAGGGAGAGGGAGAGGGAGAGGGAGAGAGAGAGAGAGAGAGGGGGGGGAGAGAGAGACAGACAGACAGACCGAGAAAGGGAGAGACAGACAGACCGAGAAAGAGAGAGACAGACAGACCGAGAAAGAGAGAGACAGACAGACCGAGAAAGAGAGAGACAGACAGAACGAGAAAGAGAGAGACAGACAGACCGAGAAAGAGACAGAGAAACAGACCAAAAAAAGAGAGACCAAAAAAAAAAAGACAGACCGAGAAAGAGAGACTCAGACAGACCGAAAAAGAGAGAGACAGACAAACCAAAAAAAAAGAAAGCCAAACACCAAAAAAAAAAAAGAAAGAAAGACAGAAACAAACCCCCCCCCTCAAAAAAAAAAAAAAAAAAAAAAAAAAAAAAAAAAAAACAGAGAGAAAGACACAGACACAGCCAGAGCGAAGAGGCGAAGTGCAGATCCCACGGTGCGAATTTCTTTCAGCTTTTTTTTTTTATTGCTCCGCTGTGTCATTACAGGCCAGACACCCTCGCCTTCGCTATCGCTTTAACCTCCACCTCGCCGCTGCGCCTACAAGTTTCTCGGGCGATTTCCGAGACGCTAGCCCAGATTACAGCTTTTGGGCTTGGGAAGAACTCCTGCCTGGCTTGTCTTCATTTTATTTGGCTTCCTTGTGGTGTGTGTGGGGGGGGGGGTTGGTTTGTTTGTTTGTGTGTGGGTTTTGGTTTGTTTTTTCTTTTTTATCTTATTTTCTTTTTCTTTTTTATGATCACTTTTTCTTTT
>NC_091584.1:24407923-24410423 GCF_042767895.1 Penaeus vannamei
GATAGTGGATAGAGAGAGAAGGAGAAGGAGTCCAGGATATGGGTAAGAAGATAGTGGATAGAGAGAGAAGGAGGAGTCCAGGATATGGGTAAGAAGATCGTGGATAGAGAGAGAGAAGGAGAAGGAGTCCAGGATATGGGTAAGAAGATAGTGGATAGAGAGAGAGAAGGAGAAGGAGTCTAGAATATGGGTAAGAAGATAGTGGATAGAGAGGGAGAAGAAGGAGGAGTCCAGGATATGGGTAAGGAGATAGTGGATAGAGAGGGAGAAGAAGAAAGAGTCCAGGATATAGGTAAGAAGATAGTGGATAGAGAGGTAGAAGAAGGAGGAGTCCAGGATATGGGTAAGAAGATAGTGGATAGAGAGAGAGAATGAGAAGGAGTCCAGAATATGGCTAAGAAGATAGTGAATAGAGAGAGAGAAGGAGAAGGAGTCCAGGATATGGGTAAGAAGATAGTGGATAGAGAAGAAGAAGGAGAAGGAGTCCAGGATATGGGTAAGAAGATAGTGGATAGAGAAGAAGAAGGAGAAGGAGTCCAGGATATGGGTAAGAAGATAGTGGATAGAGAGGGAGAAGGAGAAGGAGTCCAGGATATGGGTAAGAAGATAGTGGATAGAGAGAGAGAAGGAGAAGGAGACCAGAATATGCGTAAGAAGATAGTGGATAGAGAGAGAGAAGGAGAAGGAGTCCAGGATATGGGTAAGAAGGCAGTGGATAGAGAGAGAGAGGGGGGAATGGGGGGCAACAGAGGGGGGTAGGGGGGGTTGGGGCTCTTGCATGACCGCCCAGGGAGAGGCAGGACGAAGGCGAAAGTGGGCGGGAGGTGTGGGCGGCTGCGGTGGGTTGGTGTGAACGAGGGATTGTATGTGAAGGCGTGCGCTGTAACTAAGAAGTACGTATTTGTATGCATGTGTATTTCCATATATACATACGTAAATACGACCACCCGCTAATGTGTGTGTGAGTGTGTGAATGTGTGTGTGAGTGTGAGGGTGTGAGTGGTAGTGTGTGTGTGAGGGTGTGAGTGTGTGTGTGTGTGTGTGTGCGTGTGTGTGTTTGTGCGTGTGTGTGAATGTGTGTGTCTGTGAATGTGTGTGTGTGTATGTGCGTGTGTGTATCTGTGAGTATGTGTGCGTGTGTTTGTGCGTATGTGTGTGTGTGTGTGTTTGTGAGTATGTGTGTGTGTGTGTGTGTACATCTTCTCTTTATCTTCCTCCTCCTCCTCTTTTTCCTCTTCCTCTTCTTCCTCCTCTTCTTCTTCCTCCTCCTCTTCTTCTTCTTCCTCCTCTTCCTTCACTTCCTTCTCCTCATCATCATCATTTTCCTCTTTTCCCTCCTCCTCCTCTTCAACTTCCTCCCTCTCCTCTTCCTTCTCTTCCTTCTCCTCCTCTTCTTCCTCTTCCCTTTTGCTGTTTTTCCTCCTTTTTCTTCCTTCATCTTCCCTTTCTCCTCCTGCTCCTCCTCTTACTCCTCTTCTTCTTACTCCATCTCCTCCAGTACTCTCACTTCCTCTTCTTCGTCGTCCTCGTCTTCATCCCTCTTCCCGTCTTTCTCCATTTATCTTCTTTTTTTTCTTTTCTTCGCTCTCGTCCTATTCTTCTTTTATTTTTCTTCCTTTGTTTATTCTTTTTCCTCTCTCATTTTCCTTCTCCTTCTACTCTTATTCCTCCTCATATTCTAACTCTTCTTTTTCCTCCACCTTCTCTTTCTCCTCCTCCTCCTTCTTCTTCTTCTTCTTCTTCTTCTTCTCCTCCTCCTCCTCCTCCTCCTCCTCCTCCTTCTCCTCCTCCTCCTCCTCCTCCTCCTCCTCCTCCTTCTCCTCCTCCTCCTCCTCCTCTTCCTTCTTCTTCTCTTCTTACTACTACTCTTTCTCATCCTCTTCTTTTTTCTTCTCCTCCTCCTTTTACTCTTATTCCTCCTCCAATTCTTCCTTCACCTCCTCCTCCACCTCCTCTTCCTCCTCCTCCTCCACCTCCTCCTCCTCCTCTTCCTCCTCCTCCTCCTCCTCCTCTTCCTCATCCTCATCCTCATCCTCATCCCCCTCTTCCTCATTCTCCTCCTCCTTTTCCTCCTCCTCACCCCCCTCCTCCTTCTCCTCCTCATCCTCCTACTCCTTCTGCTCCTGCTCCTCCTCTTCCTCCTCCTCCTCCTCCTCACCCCCCTCCTCCCCCTCCTTCTCCTCCTCCTCCTACTCCTTCTACTCCTATTCCCTCTTCTCATCATCATCCTCGTTATTCTTCTTCTTCTCCTTTATTTTTATTTTTCCTCCTCCTCCTCCTACATTTACTCTTAATTTCTCATTACTATTATTGTCATCATCATCATTATTATTATTGTTATTATTATTATTATTATTATTATTATTATTATTATTATTATTATTATTATTATTATTATTATTATTATTATGTTATTATTTCGCTTCTCTTTCTTCTTCCTCCTCCTCCTCTTCCGCCTCTTTCTAACTTTTCTCGTCCTTTTCCTCTTTTTCTCCCTATT
>NC_091584.1:24417923-24420423 GCF_042767895.1 Penaeus vannamei
AAGGTCTTAGACAAGGGGTCAAACACTCTATGATGAGGAGGAGGCGATGCTCTTTTATTTACTATTCTTATTACTGATTGGATGACCGCCATTTGGTCGAGACAGAGTTCTGGAGAATGTGTGTGATCCTTTTATATAAACTCGTGAGGTTGTGGGTCGTTTTGGAGTGATTTTGGCGTGTGTGTGTGTGTGTGTGTGTGTGTGTGTGTGGCTCCTTTGTTTGTTTATCTATCTGGCTATCTGTTCATTTTTGTCTATGTTGTTTATTTCGTTTTCTATAAGTTTATTACTTTGTCTCTATTTTTGACTGTCCCTTCTACTCTCTTGCCGTCACATTTCTTCTCTTTCTCTCTTCCTCTCCTTTCTTCTCGTCCTTTGCCTTTTATCTTCTTCTTTTCGATTTTTTTATCTTCTCCTTTCTTCTCCTCTTCCTATTTCTTCATTGCTTGCCTCATCTCTTCCTCCTTTTCACTTCTCTTTTTTTCTCTTCTCCTTTTCGCTCTTCTCTTCCCTTCTCTTCTTACCTCTTCTCTTCCCTTTTCTCTCCCTGCTTCTTCTCTTCCTTTCTCTCTCACACAAATGCATTACACCCATTGTTCTTTATGTAAGAATAACCTTTCTTTTCATCAGCGAATATATTTCAATTAAATCGTCCGTATTTATGATTTCCTGTTCACTGTGTCTAAGCGAATATGACCCAGAATCCCATATATGACCTGATTTGACCTCGAATTCGACTTTTGACCTAAGGACCGTATTGTCATTCTTACTCTGTAAATTACTTTTGTGTATATTCGTGTGTTTTCTTGTCCTTCCCTTCGTTGTTCCTGTTGCATATATGTGTGTGTATGTATACATGTGTGTATGTATATGTATATATATATATATATATATATATATATATATATATATATATATATATATATATATATATATATATATATATATATATATATATATATATATATATATATATATATATATATATATATATATATATATATATATATATATATATATATATCAATGAATTCCCCGGAGAAAATTCATAAGACACATCCCAAGAAAAAGAAAGTTACCATATCTCTGTCTCTCTCTCATCACCTCCCCCACCCCCACCCACCCCCAACGCCCACCCTCGCCCCCACCCACACCCACACCCTTACCCCCTCACACCCACCCCCACCCACACACCCACCCCCACCCCTACCCCCTCACCCCCACCCAAACCCCCTCTCCCCCTTTTTAAAAATCCCTCCCCCTTTTCCCCTTTCCTCCCCCTCCATCCCCCTCCCCCACTCCCCCCCCACCACCACAGCCGTAATGTTAAAACGAACAGTGAATATTCATCGCCACGACCATACATCACTGGCACCCAAGACCCGAGTATTCTTATACATAAATGTATGTAGGCGGCAAGAAGGCAAGAGTAAGTATATGCAAATTACCTATAAAAGAACGGCAGCCTATGTAGGAACGGAAGGGGCCATGGCATGTTCTGTGACGTAAATACAGAGTGGAGGATTTTTAGCATGCTTTGTTGTATGCTGTTATGGTGTTGTAATGACGGCGATGGCATAATGATAATAACAGCGAGGGTTATAAAGAAAAGATGGAAGGTTAGAGCGTGTTATAAGGATTTCGGTTCTTGATCACTATGGTGAATTTAATTGTGATTGAGGTTGTGATTATGTCGTGGTTAATGTTAGTTATGTTAATATGTGAGCGTGTTAAGACAATGTTTAGGATTATGGGACATGCATACGGTATTAAATGGTCGGAACATACAATAACATATTATAGCAGTAATAGCAATTGCAAAGATGGTAACAACTGTATTAATAGTACTTATAGAAATAGTACCCAAGATAGTAGAATTATTAATAGCTTTGGTAATGATAGTAGTGCTAGGACAATTATATCAAATGTTTTTTTTTAATAGCAACTCATAGAGTACAAGTAGAATTTATTTAACACTTATTATCTATAATTTGATATTGATGATAAGGAAATATAGATATAGAAATAATAAGAATGAAGAAATCATCTAAATATTCATTATCCAAATAAGAGCAATGTTGATATCATCATTGTTGTTATCATTGATAGTAGCAGTATTATTAGCATTATTGGCACTACTATTCAGATTATTACTATCATTATCTTAAGTATCACCATTAGTAGTAGCAGTAATCATAGTAGTAGTAGTTGTTGTAGTAATAGTAGTAGTAGCAGTTGTAGTAATAGTAGTAGTAGTAGTAGTAATAATAATAGGATTAGTAGTAACAGTAGTAGTAGTAGTAGTAGTTGTAGTAATAGTAGTAGTAGTAGTAGTAATAATAATAGGATTAGTAGTAACAGTAGTAGTAGTAGTAGTAGTAGTAGTAGTAGTAGTAGTAGTAATGATAGGATTAGTAGTAACAGTAGTAGTCAGAGGAAAAGAAGCGAGAGAAAGAGAGAAATAATAGTAATAAAGATAATGATAATGATGATATTAGTA
>NC_091584.1:24432923-24435423 GCF_042767895.1 Penaeus vannamei
AGGAAAAGATTATTTATTAAACAAATAGAACAATCAATAAATAGTTAAACATAAATAAGAAATTATGTCAATAAACACATTAATAAATAGCTAAAGAGATAAATAAAAGTTCAAAAAAAAGAAAACCGCGAAACAGACAATAGATAGATAGATAAATAATTAAAAGATTATTTATTAAACAAAATAGAAAAATCAATAAACGACAAATAAAAAAATCATGTCAATAAATACATTAATAAATAGTTAAAGAGATAAATAAAAGTTCAAAAAAAGGAAACGCTAGATTATTTATTAGACAAATAGAACAATCAAGAAACGATAAATAAAAATCATGTCAATAAACACATTAATAAATAGTTAAACAGATAAATAAAAAATCATGTCAATAAACACATTAACAAACAGTTAAAGAGATAAATAAAAGTTCAAAAAAAGGAAAACCGCGAAACAGTCAATAGATAGATAGATAAATAATTAAGATTATTTATTAAACATATAGAACAATCAATAAACGACAAATAAAAAAAAGATTATGTCAATAAATACATTAATAAATAGTTAAACAGATCAATAAAAAAATAATGTTCAATAAACACATTAATAAACAGTTAAAGAGATAAATAAAAGTTCAAAAAAAGGAAAACCGCGAAACAGACAATAGATAGATAGATAAATAATTAAAAGATTATTTATTAAACAAAATAGAAAAATCAATAAACGACAAATAAAAAAATCATGTCAATAAATACATTAATAAATAGCTAAAGAGATAAATAAAAATCAAAAATGGAAAACCGGGAAACAGTCAATAGATAGATAAATAAATAATTAAGATAATTCATTAAACAAAATAGAACAATTAATAAACGATAAATAAATAAAAATTCATGTCAATAAACACATCAATAAATACTTTAAATAAAAGTTCAAAAACGCAAAACGCTAGATTATTTATTAAACAAACAGAACAATCAAGAAACGATAAATAAAAAAAATCATGTCAATAAACACATTAATAAATGGTTAAACAGGTAAATAAAAAAATCATGTCAATAAACACATTAACAAACAGTTAAAGAGATAGATAAAAGTTCAAAAAAAGGAAAACAGCGAAACGGACCAAGATTTCCCAGCTGGACTCGTCGGCGCCTCAGTCGGGCACGTGCCAGCGGCGGCGCCCTCACACAAGCACTTGGAATACCCCTTCATTAGTGCTAGTAATTAGTGTCATTATCTCAGCGTCCGGGGTAATTAAGTCCCGCTGGAAAGATGGATGATCGGAGCGAGGTGGAGGTGGAGGTGGAAGGAAGGGGGGCTCGCCATGTTGGTTCGTGGGACGTTGGTTTTGGGGGGTTGGGGTTGGGGGGGGAGGGAGGGTTGGGAGGGAAGGAGGGGTAGGTGAGGAGGGGAAGGGAGGGAGGGGAGGGTAGGGAGGAGGGGTAGGTGAGGGAGGGAAGGTGTGAGGAGTAGGGAGAGGTGGGGAGGAGAAGGTGGGAAGAGCGGAAAGGAGGAAAGGGAGGGGTGGGGATGGAGGGAGGGGAAGAAAGGAGGAATGAGTGAGAAAGGGTTGGGAGGGAGGGAAATGAGACGTTGGTATGGGAGGGGTGAGTAAGCAAGGGGTAATAGAGAAGGGGAGGGGTGGGGGAGGAAGGAGAAAGGGAGGAAGAAGGTATGGATGAGGAGAGGGGAAAGGAGGATGAGGGAGGGAGGGCAAGGAGGGGTGAGGTGAAGGTAAGGAGGGGGAAGTGTGTAAACTTGGTCTTCATAGGGGGGTAGGGGTAGGGGAAGGGGAGATTGGAATAGAGATCTTACCCTATATGAAGGGGAGGGGAGTGGAGGGAAGGAAGGGGAAAGAAGAGGGAGGGAAAACGTACTTGTCTCCCCTCTCTGTCATTTACAGAGGGGAAGATGAGGGGAATATTTTCTCTACATAAAGGAGGGAAGGAAAGGAAGGGGTAAGGAAGGGAATTTGCTCTCCAGTCCCTCCTTCTGTCTCTCACGGAAATGGGAAAAGAAAAGGCAGAAGAAGGAATGATTTCGACATAAAGGAGGGAAGAGGAGGAGAGGAAATGAAGAGGAGAGGAGGAAGAGAGAGGGAACAATGGGAATAGATGAGAATTTGTATTTCAGTTTCTTTTTCTGTGGTTTACAGAGAGAGGGGAAGGGGGAGGGTACGTTGTCAGAGAGAGGAGGCAGGGAAGAGGAGGGAAGGAGAGAGAGAGAGGGAAGGGGGTGGCTGTGTGGGAAAGAGGTAGGGGGAGGGGAGGAGGGTCTTCGTGGAAGGCAGCTGTGTAAAGCCGTAATTTGTGTCTGTTTGTGTGTCTGTGACTCTCTCTGTCTTTGTCTATTTCTCTGTCTCTCTCTCTCTCTCTCTCTCTCTATCTCTCTCTCTCTCTCTCTCTCTCTCTCTCTCTCTCTCTCTCTCTCTCTCTCTCTCTCTCTCTCTCTCTCTCTCTCTCTCTCTCTCTCTCTCTCTCTCTCTCTCTCTCTCTCTCCTTTT
>NC_091584.1:24450423-24465423 GCF_042767895.1 Penaeus vannamei
TTCATAAAAATCTGTTCATAAGTTTTTGAGTTATCCTGCTAATTAAATAACCAACTCTACCAAAATCACAACTTCCTTGGCAGAGATAATTAGGGGACGAAAGAGGACCATAAACCCCTATTTGGGAACAATATAAGGAAAACCATGTGTAAAACGAGAGAGATAGAGAGAGAGAGAGAGAGAGAGAGAGAGAGAGAGAGAGAGAGAGAGAGAGAGAGAGAGAGAGAGAGAGAGAGAGAGAGAGAGAGAGAGAGAGAGAGAGAGAGAGAGAGAGAGAGAGAGAGAGAGAGAGAGAGAGAGAGAGAGAGAGAGAGAGAGAGAGAGAGAGAGAGAGAGAGAGAGAGAGAGAGAGAGAGAGAAAAGAAATGGAGAAGGGAGCAAGAACAGAGGAAAAAATCAGATGAAAGAGAAAGGAAAGTGTTGGATTAATCAAATTCCATAAAGGAGAAACAACCAATAAAAAAAACTAGAGAAATGAGATGAAAATCTGAAAAATACACAGAAATTAATAATTAAATTGACCAATAAATGATACTTAATCAAGAGGAAAGAGGTGGAAAAATAAAAAAGAAAATAGCAAGAGAAACAATGAAAAAAAGAAAGAGAAATGATACATTAAGTGACCAAACATTAAACTGAAAGAAAAATATGAACTCAAAAGACCCAATTCACTAATATTTAAGGATATTAAAAAAGACAGTTGAAAATGGCAGTTTATAAGGTAATACACTGCACCAGTACAATTTCTTTAGATAAGTAAAACTTCTTATACAACTGTAAAGACAGGAGCGCAAGTACCTTTGGCTGGCCGATACTCTGCCAACCCAAATCAATAACAGGGTACAAAATCATGTAATATGAAAACTTAGATCTTGTTCACAATACAGCGAGAGATTTTTGTACAAAACTCATGATATTCAGATTCTGCAAAAGTTACATATGAGCACTTCCAAAAATGATAATTATGAATATCTTTTATTTTCCTAAAACAATGTCTTTTCTAAAACAACAATTATAATGGAATGGATGACAACACTTAATATATTTTCCTGAAGTTTAAGAACTCAAATTCTACGGAATGAGTTTGGACTTTTTCCTCAATAGTGGTGTTTATTTTTCTCAACAAAATGCATGAGATGTATGTAAATAATAACAATGTTATGTCTAAAAGTATGTACAGCATTTGTTATCAATGTGAGCACTCCAGTCACTTAAAATAAAACAAGTCCATGCTTAAAAAAAAAAAAAAAAAAAAAAAAAAACGCAAAGGGAAATAAAGCCACACTTTTTTCTTCAACTTTGAATTATTGATTTCAACTTCCATTGTTCCAGCTACACAAATATTTTATTAAAAAAGCTGGCACAAAAAATCTCACAAAACACTCGAGATTGAGGGGGGGGGGGATATTATCTGCACCTTTCAATAAGTTCTCAATAGTCAATAAATATCTAATCTTTGGCTTAGATCTTACCTTGGAGGGACTGAAAATTCTTTGATTACACAGTATCAAAACAAAAAGCTATATTGGTCGTTCAGATACAATAAAATTTCTATTGTGGATGGACTATAAACTGGCATCTCAGAATGAACAATATGCCATGCTCTCCTTAATTACTACATCCTTTAAAAGCGAAACTCCAGTCTCCTGAACTCCCCTATACTTTGCAAATAAATATATGTCCAGTAGAAATTGGCGAGATAAATAAGTCTATTTCCCTACCTTGATTACCTAGCTCAAATCTTAGTAGAAAAAAATACACTTGAGCAACAGGGCAAAATACATGATAAATTCGAAATGGAATTATTACAAGAATTCATCCTAAGATTGCTATTTTGTAGGAATATTATTGGACAATACAATTCTTCAGCGTACAGAGCACTACGAGCACATTTCTCATATATATAATCACAAAATCAATGTAGGAAAATTCACATGCTAAGTGGTAATGAATACATACTTATCTCCAAAAACTGCCTTAAAATCAACAACAGGCACTGCTGGCAAACCTGAACAAAAGACCACTATGAAAAGGAGGACGATGAGGACTACCGAGGAAAAAATGCCTTTCAACATGCACTGTTCTTTTTCTTTTTTTCTTTAAAGACAACAGGATGCAAACACATGATAAGCAGCTTCTTTCCATAAATGGAAGATACATATCCCAGAACACTGAATGGGAGTGAAAAAAAATGTCCTTTGACTACATGATTATGGCAATCAGTGGATTGGAACTTACACCATATTCATTTGCACACTTCAATAAACTCTCTAAACAATTTTTGTGTCCGAACATCGAGTTACATAAAAGACGTACCATATTCATTGTGTCAACATGGAGAGGTGTTTTCAATTTCAGTCAAAATCACGTAAGTTAAACCATGCTCCTTACTTTGGGAGGACCACAGAGACATAGTAACCTTAACCACAGCTCAAATTATACACAATTTTTTTAGAATGTGTCTAAAGCATCATTGGGCAACATTCTACTCTAGTTGAATTTACTCTGACCTCAGGGTGGTACTTTTCCTTAAGAATCACATTATGTAAGCTCACTTTTGGCTCTATTTTCTACCTGCAGTCACAAATCAGATTTCTACCCAGTAAGGCACACATCTCTAAAAATGCTATACATCTTATAATCTGCTATCATGAAATGTATTAAAAATACCATATTCTTGTTAAAAAATAAGGCATTGTGATTTGACTGCAATACTTATGAAAAAAATGTAAAGCCTTTGGCATATATACCACCAATTCAAACTCCACATCTTAAAGGTTCTCAAACTTATCACATTCTTAAACAAGTCTTTCAAGATTTTGGTGCACAAGAGGAACAAAAAGTAAGGGGAGGAGGAGGTCGAAGAGGAAGAAGTATAAGAGGAGGAGCAAGAGGAAGAAGTATAAGAGGAGGAGCAAAAGGAAGAAGTATAAGAGGAGGAGCAAGAGGAAGAAGAAGAGGGGCAAGAGGAAGAAATAGAGGAGCAAGAGGAAGAAGAAGAAATGGAGAAGCAAGAGGAAGAAGAAGAAGAGGGGCTCGAGGAAGAAGAAGAAGAAAAAGAGCAAGAAGAAGAAGAAGAAAAGCAAGAAGTCGAAGAAGAAGAGGGATGAGGAGAAAGAGGAAGAGGAGTTGAAAGAGAGAGTGGAGGAGGCAGCAAAACATGCAGAAAAAGAAAACATAAGAGAGATAGAAGGAGAAAGACGAAGAGAGAGGTGGAAGATGAGAGAGAGAGAACACAAGTTTGTAATCAATTCATTCTTCTTCTACATCATTCACATTTACCCAAATACATTAAAGCACAAATGATATTCTCTTTTGAACCCTTCCTTTCCCTCTTCATATAATACTGTTGAAATGTATTTTCATACTATCCTATTTTAAAACAAACTGAAATGAGCTGCATTATGTGTGTATACATATAGAGAATACATGTGAATGCATATGTGAGAGTGTGCGAGACTGTGAGAGAGAGAGAGCTTATGTGAGAAAGAGTGGGTGTCTAAGAGAGAGTGTGTGTGAGAGAGAGAGTGTGAGAGAGAGAGAGAGTGTGTGTGAGAGAGAGAGAGAGAGAGAGTGTGTATGAGAGAGAGAGAGAAAGATTGTGTGTAAGAGAGAGTGTGTGTGTGAGAGAGTGTGAGAGAGAGAGAGTGTGTGTGAGTAAGAGTATGTGCGTGTGAGAGAGAGTGTGAGAGAGAGAGTGAGTGTGTGTGAGAGTATATGTGAGAGAGAGAGAGAGTGAGTGTGTGAGAAAGTGATGAGTGACTGAGTGTTGACATTACAGTATAAGTATACAAGTTACATGTATATGTACATGTATACATATCTAAATACATGAATATAAACAGACATGTCTATGTAAATGTACATTCATATTCATATCCTGTCACTCTTTACAACATATGATGATCTCATAGGTTCGACTGGCAGGACTAAATGCCCCTTTGCTGCCATGTGAAAATATCAAAATCACCATGACAGGCATAGAAGTCAACTAAAGCTAAGGGGATGTTGTGCATACGTATATATGTACATATACATGTTTATGTATATCTATATGTAAGTGTGAGTGTGGGAATAAATGCCAACACCTCTGATAATGTATCATGGAAATCCAGATTAATACAAAGTGGGGAGAAAATTATCCATAATACTACATGATCGGGGTAAAATTTTGCCATCTAATATCCCTAAGAAATCTATACTTTAAATCATGCAAAAAATGCTATTTACTGGAGATGTCCCTGAAACGGATTGAAAAAAACTACAAAGCCTCACGTCTTTCAAGGCCAGTGAATGCTCGTAACCCTATGTTGTATTTCCATTTCCTTGCATATCCACTAATGTCAAAACATTTATTTTATTAAACTTGTCGCTATGATATGACTCACACCCATACCTCTCACACAAGTAACACCTACGATACCCAATGGCAACAGGCTACCGTTGTGTAAATTTATAAAAGAAATGCTCCAAGTCTTTAAAAATGCCTTCCGTTCTTGTTCTGAAGACAAACCTCAATAAAAAAAATGACAAGGATAGTATATATTAAATAACTTGATACTGATGATATTCATGTCGAAGATACTGTCCGTCAAATCTCTGGATTGAATGAAGCATGAATCTTACAACATGTGTGATAAGGATAAGCATGGCAGTCGGAAATTACTTTCGTACATCATTGTCAATAACATAATGATAATGAGATGCGTCACAACAAAGGATGTATACAACAAGAGGAATACGAATGTGCTTTTGACATTCCTCATTTCACAAGATAAAAAAAGCTATGGGGAGCATCACAATCAATCTATTTTCACAGATGTACTGTTATAAGAGGTACCGTGTTTACAAAATCCAAGTCACATTTTACTAAATATGTTAAAAGTTTGTTTTAGTCAACACATTAAAAGAGAAAAATGAGGCACAATGTTTTGAAGAACACAAACACCCGAAAACGGATGTAAGGCAAGTTATCATTTATAAGAAAAACAACCACCTCAAAATCTATTCAAATATGAAAAATGCTTATTCAGTCTGGTCTTATACTAATCCTATGATGCCTTTACTTGGAAAAGGAAAGAGAAAATACACTTATATACTATACAATTTAACAAACAAGTGCTAGTTTTCACATCACACAGTCTCAAAACCTCCAAGAATACGTCTCATATTTAAAAGGGAAGCCGCTTGGCAATTACAGCTCTCAAGTCACAATTTCCCCTGAACAAGTAGGACTGGATACAACAAAGGATCTAATTTACAAGCAGTATAGAAAATAACTAATGATCTTTCCTTCTGACTTACAGTAATGGCAGAGCATGCAATCACATACCGCTTTATGTTTGTAATTCAGTAAAGCCAGTTACATAATCATGGGCAATCTAGTACTACCAAACATTAAACAGGATAGGCATGGAATGAATATTCCTCATCAAAAAATGTGTATCAGTGTACAAAGAATGTGGTAAAATCATCAGTATTTTTACATACTTTGTCATTGAATACCTCTCATGAGAATCAACATAACTGTAAATGTAAAATTTTCATGCTCTAGCTTTTACCTAAATGTTTCTGCATGTTCTTTCAATATACATGTCTAGATGTTCAGGTACTTTCAGCTACTTTTTATATGCCTAGGACGAAAGGCAGCAAGTTGCTAGCATGTGAATAAAAAAAAAAATAATAATAATAATAATAATGCTACTAATGAGTATTTACCCTCCATTCGTGCCCATAACTTGACATTCTAGCAACCTTTTACAGAAAAAAAGAAGCATTCATGACATACAAATAAAGAAGTGTCAGATAAACCATACAAAAAAAGTCTTCAGTACACAGATACATTAAATAACATTGGTGCAATTATAATGTAACCCAGATACCCTTTTGTGATGGCTAAAGGTTTTAGCACTGATGATTCCTGCAGTATTTTCTTTTTCTTTCTTTTTTTTTTGTAACAAACAAAATTCTTATAAAACAAGAGATAAAATCTGAAAAAGTGAGGAAGAGGAGGAAAAGCAAGTAAAGGAATTGAAATACGAGGATAAGAAAAGGAGGAGGAGGAGAAGACACCGGAGGAGGTAAAAAGGTGAAGAGAGAGATATCAGGGAAGAGGAGTAGGAGGAGGGAAAGAAGGTAGGGAAGGAAGAAGCAATAAAAAGAAGAAAAAAGACAAAGAAATTTCTTGAGATGCTAAAAGCTCGAGTCAAGAATGCCTGAATCCCCTCGTAACTTTGGCAAAGATTAGACTACAGATCAAAGCGCAATACAACAAAGCTTCATCATAACACAAACTGTCTGTACCATTAGAAAGAAGAGACGAATACCAAATATCTGACAGTAATAAGGAAATTACAAAACAACGAAAAAACAAAAATTTGACTCATTTTTCGCGTCTAATTTCTATCTTGAAGATAAGACAGACACCAGCTACCAGGAACTGCGTCCAACTACCTGAAATGTTCTGGAAAACAGTAATTCAACAAATGCCGAGTAAAATCTGCATATATCACAGAACAAGTCTTGCCCTTCTAATAGCCCTTAATATACTTTCAGGTAGCAAGTTTATTCTCGGAAAGGAACAAAAGTTGCCTCTATAACAGGATACTATAGTTAGGCAACTGGAAAATTAATATTGATGATGAATAAATAAATATGACACGCTATCCTACATTTCTCTTTTTTTTTTTTTGGTACAAACCAATAATGCTAAAAATTTCAATTAGCCTGTAGAAAATATGAGACTCCTAATTCCGTCGGGATTAAGAAAACAAAAGTAAACATATACTGAGTCTTGCAGATACACCTGGGTTCAAAACAGTAATATAAATTTTTCAGTCCACCCTAAATTGGTTTAATAATAATCTGTTATACTTATGTATGCATCACATTTGTTCAGTTTAGAGAGCTCAACTATTAAGTGTGTGTGTGTATATGTGTGTATGTGTGTGTGTGTATATATATATATATGTGTGTGTGTGTATGTGTGTGTGTATATATATATATGTGTGTGTGTGTGTGTGTGTGTGTGTGTGTGTGTGTGTGTGTGTGTGTGTGTGTGTGTGTATATATATGTGTGTGTGTGTGTGTGTGTGTGTGTGTGTGTGTGTCTATATATATATATATATATATATATATATATATATATATATATATATATATATATATATATATATATATATATATATATATATATATATATATATATATATATATAATATAATAACCTTAATACAAATATAATATACCTAAAAACCATCATAAAAATGAGAGGAATTGCATTACAACTAATCAAGATTATAACTGAGAGATATTATTTCTAATTATGACAAAGGCAAACAGATCATGAGAGCAAATTAATAAAAAGCAAAACACTGTATTGGTAACAGATAACGCGATATGACAGAGAAAGAATACTCAAAATGTGAAGAGATTAGGAAAAAAAGGCAAAGTCTTTTCCATTCTCAATCAGTATTCTTTTCCGATAAAGATTCTAGATCAAATACTGAATTACCTTAGAATTACTAGTTGTAAAATCAAATACCATACACATTACAATTCAAAAACATGCGGAAATTTACCTAGAGGATCCTAAAACATTATGTAGGAAGAATAATATTAAAGCATTCCCCCTGACCACAAAATCACTCAAATGCCACAAAGTCTGGACTGAAAAATTAATGTTACCTTTTGAACTTTTATATTCTAAACAACCATGCACAGAATACAGTTCAGTGTTCAGTGCAAGGTACAGACATACATAGAGCAATGCAAGAGTGAAATATAAGAGACATTATACTGTATCAAAATATATGTAACTGCATCACCAAGAGATTTATAAAGTGCACTTATTCGTAAAGAAATCCCTATATATATATATATATCAATGAGCTACCCTCATAAGGAACCACAAATTTCAAGAACATCACCACGATAATCCTAAAACCACGACATATATCACTTTTTTCTCCCTGGCAAGCAAACAGTGATGAAATTCCTAAGGACCCTTGTTTGTATTTCAAAACACATACTAGTGTGATTCACAAATACACATTTTAAGGCCGGACTAGCAATATATCCGCTTGACTTTCTAAAAGTAAAGAAAAGAAAAATAATATCACTAATAATAATAATAATAATAATAATAATAATAATAATAATGATAATAACATAAAATAAATAAATAAGACCACTGTCAAGGAATAAGCCATTCTTTTAGTAAAACACCCTTATAACTACAACATCTTTAAGGCCTTAGTTACACCACAGTTATGTCAGGGTGCGGCTGACGTGACGTTCCTGAAGGTTTTCGTTTCTACCGAGAAGTTCATCGTCATTTGAAGACGACGACAAGAGGATGTCTGACTCATCTTCTTGCTGCACATCATGTCTCTTATAACGGACCTGACAAGAAATAATAATTGAGAGAATCTCCCTACAGTTACCTGGCGAAACTTGTAATAATATTCATAACAATCAGTAGTAGTTCTATTTGTAGTTGTTAATTACAGAAACCTTAATAATGATAATGATAATAATAAAAATGATAATACAAATGATAATGACAATAAATGATAATGCAAATGATAATGATGATAATGAATGATAATGCAAATGATTATGATGATAATAAATGATAATGCAAATGATAATGATGATAATAAATGATAATGCAAATGATAATGATGATAATAAATGATAATGCAAATGATAATGATAATAAATGATAATGCAAATGATAATGATAATATCAATGTTTGCTCATGTTAATGTTTATGTTTATGTTAAACACTCCTACCCTTTGTCTAACAGAATTATTCATCAACACATTATCAGAATTCTTATATTTTGATTCTAAATCAAGAGCTTAACAATGGTAAAATAAAATATCAATTATCGGCAAGTTACCAAATAATGGTACTTTCCAGGCAAATCTTCTACGTCTAAGATAATCCCCGTCACAGCTTTCTTGAAGAAAAACAAGCAACTTGTGAGAATCTGTTTATCAGACCCTGAAGACCCAGACCCAGACCCAGAAGTTTTGTCACTACAGATGTACCCTTTGCCCGTGGTAGTGTTTTGCCAACATCTTTAAAAAAATGGCATACCATTGTCACACTACCCTGGAAGTCAAAACAATATTTCAAATAAAAACCATTCAAACACTGGTTTCACTAATAAGTTGTAAAGCTTTGCAAGAACATTTTTTTTTTTCTTACACCTCTAACCCATGTATATTCTACACCCAAAAAAGAAAAGATAATTGCCCTCAGCGTGAAATAACAAAAGTGTCTTACCTTTGAGAATCCCCTAGCTGAGCCGGATGTAGAGACCTCACTGTATCCACTCTCTACATTATCATTGTGTATTTGTCGCACCTTCAGCATCAAGAAGTTGTCTGTTACCCAGAAGATAAGCGCCTGTGGAAAATAGACAATACTCTTTAATCTTCAATATACTGTACGTACTGATAACACAGGTTATATTATTGTTTGGTCCTATTTCTTACGTTGAAAAACTGACCATTTGATTTTCTGCTAAACATCAGCGATGAACAGAATACATTGTTTAAAAAATATGAACATCTATATAAAATAAATATATACATAAATTTTTTATCTGATCTATTTTGCCATCAGTAATATAAAAAGAGTGGAAAGGTCACTGAGATATCCACTTGCCACAAAGCTGACAATGCAGTGTCATATTTCATTGTCCAGCAGGAGGTGAAGTGTTAGGCATAAAAAAAAAAAGGGAATAACATGTGTAAACAACAAATATGGAGTGGTGAGGAACATATAGGAGGTAATCATTTGAAGTTTTCCTCTGTTCCAATTGCCTCTAATCAATGGTACTATATGTAGTGTATCACTAATATAAAGAAAAAATAACCCATTGTCTCCAGGCCAGCTAAATCACCAACAGGCCTAAACTCTGGGGTGTGCGTGAACCAATGCGCTCATTTTCATGCCACGTGTGCACCAAGGAAGTCTTAGTCTGGAGTTGTGATACTGGCATGTACAATATGACAAGGCTTTAGTGCTATTTTTCAGCATAAGTTCCAGGTTTAAGTCCACTGGGGGAGAGGTTATTAACAGTGACTGGACTGAGAATTTGCTGGCAAGCTGGCCATTCTTGGCAGGGCATGATATGTACGTCATCTGTAGGCCAAGATTTAATGAGCAATGTCATTACCGACACCACATGATTCTAGCTTACAAATGCATTAACTCATCACGAACTATAATCAAGATGATATGAGAGATATAAGAGCCCCAACACATTTCCTTTTCGGATTTTCATTCTCATGGTTTAATTAATCTGACAGTCCTTTACCACTGATGAACTTATCTTTACAATCCTGTTAAAATCTCACAGTCAACATTATGGCTAAGCAAGATATAAGATGCTAGTCCTGAGTCTCTCTTACACTTCTGTTTTCTGTTGATTGTTCCCGGTACCAAAGGTAACATCATACATCTAAACCGCAGAATAAGCTAGAAATGTAAGTTCCATGTGTTGAAGGACAATGTAAGCTGTTACTTTGGGGAGCTGTGCATTATATCATTTCAGTTATAAAAAAAAAGAACAGCAAAATTACCATTCTCCATTCATCTCCTCCAAAATACCAGAGAAAGAGAAAATATTCAGAGTTACGAAAATGATGCAAAGGTATTATCAACATCAAATCACAAGTCACTTTATAAACATATGACATTATAGCATTAACCAGTTCTCTTGATTTCAACGCAATTCACTTCTAAAATTAACCAGACTGCTACTTTTAAGAAGACATATATACACTACTGGTAAAATCCATACAAGTGAAGCACTTAACTATTCTTCATAAACATTGTGATTCTCAACCTGTCCATTATGGCATAACTCATTGGTATATCATATACAAAAAAATAGGCATTGCAGGTCAAAGAAGTGTACAAAACATAAAATAACAGTAAAAAAGTAAATAAATGAATTCTAAAAAAAGTCCTAAACAATCTCCTTCCTAATCCCTATTATCAAACACGTTAAAATAGCTTTGCAACTTTTAGTTAAATTCACAAATATTAGTTTTGTATCTCTTAGTTAAATTCACAAATATAATAAGTTTCATAGACACAAAAAGAGAGATCCTAGCAAAGACCCATGGTCTAAATGGGCTGATATCTACTGTCTTAAATGAATTAGCCTTTTTGTCAAATTCATTTTGACACCAATGACTGTGTGCTTCGATATATGATTTAATCCAATTCTAGGTTACGATAATCAACCTAAAACGTGTTTATTTTACAACAATTTCACTAGAGTAATTGATACAGCCATGGAATCAAACAAGCATCTACTACATATCCATCCCAATTAATAGTGATAAAAAAAAATCAGCACAGGTCACAATCTGTACAAAAGCAGAAATAGGTGATTTTCGTAGTTTTGTGTCATATTTCGTAATTCATCTTAAATAATTACTGCTACCTGAGAATATGACAATGGATGTTGTTGCCTGCCATGCCAATACTCCACAACCTATTACAGATGATGAGTAGTCTGTGGCACCCTCACGCTTAACTCTGTCAACAGAGCCCAAAGGAGGTCAACTACCTATCTCTTACTGTAAGAAAACAATCTCAAGGCTTTAACAAGGCCTAATTCTCTCATAACAAAATAGCACTATCACTAGGGTGTGCTTATTCTTCCTTTGATAATTCTGTTCTTGTCTATGGATAAATTACTAACAATTCCTTTTAACAAAACTAATTTTTTTCCTTTGTGCTAGTTACTTCAATTGCATCAAGATAAAAATATAAGAACACTTATGAAGTACAAAAATACACCAGGTCTTCATAAAAAAAAGGAAAAAAATATATATACATATGAAAAACATAGTCTAAAATGGTCTCCTTTTCTATGAAACTTTTCTTAACCAAGCCACACTCCCATGACACTAACAGCATCAAAATTATTAGTGCTAGGGAGGAAGCTCAAGGGTCATTCTATGTAAAAGGGGTTTATCTCTAAAACAAGGTTTGGAATGAGGTCGCTCACTATAATAGGCTTTACACTCGGTGCTTTTGAGTCATTTGAAGGCGATAGAAAAGCTGGTAAAATGACTGGGAAAGTTTAAAAAGCCAGGAATGAGGTCTTGAGCGGAAAGCATCACTGTAACAAGAATTTGATCAGTTTTCATTCAGCGGTCTAGTTTCCATGGAATTAAACTAAGTATAGGTGGTAGAGAGACCTACAAAATATTAACAGGAGCTGGCAAATATAATAGAATATGCAGCCTACTTTCAGCCTGAAAAGCAGTGAGGTATATCATTACATCATATCCTACCACTGGCTGAGTACAAGGTGATGCCTGATAGTACAGTTGTTTCTGCATCTGAAGACCATCAGGCTGCATTATAAAGACCATAAAGAGGGTAGAAAACTTGTGAAACCATCAAAATATTTGCTGGTAAACAGGTACAGCCCGTGACCAAAGTCCTCGGAAAGGCTTTGCATGTTTTGTTTATTGCCCAGAGATGGTGCTGCAATCGCTGTATAGTAAAGGGACTGATTCCTGAATGGAGGAGGGAGGGAGGCCAGAGATGGGTTGTAGGGATTCATTACAATACTTCACTCATGTGATTGAATCAACGAGATCCAGGAAAATATGAGTGTCAATGAACTCATCTAGGACAGCGCCATCTCTGGGCAATAAATAAAACACGCAAAACCTTTCCGAGGACTTTAGTCCCAGACTGTTCCAACAAAACTTCCTTGGTTCCTACAATGTCTTGACTGAAGATATGCATGCAACTTTTCAGAGAAGGGGTTAATACATCATACTTCCTATCCAACAATACCAATTTATTATCTATAATCAAAACTTCTCAGGCACACATATTTATGGACCACTGATTCCTAGCTGACAACTTGGAATTATTGTTTCCAATAAAAACAAACATAGTTCAATAAAGCTTCTTATCTATCTATTGTTACAGTTGTTGATATTTATAGCTTGGCTTGCTGAAATGGACTGATTTGCAATGACATATCTAACTTATTTTACTTCTCCTTAGAATAGTCAACAGGAAATTCTTACAACAGAGAGTATAATGGTACTTAAATGTTCATTCTTTTTCTTCTTAAAATTGGTAACAATTCAATAACACAGTCATATTGGTATCTGTCATACATAATTTAAATTTTTTGAACTCACTCCATGCTTTAAATTTCTAAAATATTTACTGCAACAATGATTCTCTGTCTTATCTGTTACTCAATATTCAGAATACGTAAACGATTGATATTTGTATACAGTCTACTATATTTCTTTGAGCAAAATTAAAGAACTATCTTGAACACCAAAGAAGGAAATATTCACCACACCAAAAACACCACCAAAACTCACCCTATTCTCTTTAGCAATTTAGACAGGTAATACATCCTCTAGTTGATAAAACTGCCTGCTATAACATATATTACCCTTATGTTCCATTCACTTTCTCTCTTGAACAGATTCTATCGTAAGAAGTAAAAAATGTGGAACTTATAGAGGAGCGAATGGGAGAAATGGAAGACAGGTACCTAACTTCCATAGCTTTGACTATGGGAAAGTGCGACTCTGTAAAATATGAGTAGTATCTAACTCCTCACAGAAACCGGATCATGAAAAATATAAGCAAAAAATATGTATATACACTCTTTTCTTTGTGATTGGAATTAGTGGACTTCAGCAATTAATTCACACCTTTCGTCCCTGTGTATCTGCTAGCTTACATCTGTACATCTACCCATCTATACCTCTAAATCTATCTGTCTTCAACTATATACATCAACATAATTACCTGTTTACTTTATTATATCCATCTGTCTCCATTTGTGAATATATTTAATTACATCTGCATACCTACTCGTCTACAGCTGTACAACTACTTGTTACATTACTCTTATCTTTCACTTACTGGACACAGAATCTACTGGAATTATATAACATGACAATTAATTATCCTTCACTTTACGCATATACGCAAGAAAACCCCCCATAAATAATGAGATCACAAGCAAACAAACAAACAACAAAAGAAAGCAAATCCACAGGTAAACAGTGAACACTTTACTTACATTAACAAAGAATGGAATGACTAGCACGACCACCGCCACACGAACTTGAGGATCGGTTATGGGGGCCAGGATGAGATCCCTGACACTGGACCAGAATTGGAAGGCTAAAAGGCCAGTAATGAGCACTTTCTCCACCACCATGATGCCCACATACAGCGCGCACTGGTGACCCCAAGCCCGGATGGATGGAGGCCGACCTGTAACATTTTCGTATCTAATTGAGTTTGAAATATGGTGTGAAAAATGTAAATGTGCAAGTATTTAAATATGTATATATACACATATATAAGTATATACATACATATACAAATATATATTACTGTATGCATTTATGCATACATAAACACAGAACAAAAGTACAAAATTAAGAGTTTTACCAGCATATAGCCCACGTAAAACACTATCACATGTGCATTCATCATTCACGCCAAAAGTTAAATTAAGCCAAAGTATTATCCACTCCTAACGCTAACTCAAGAACTATTACAACATGATGAGTCACAAGGTATTAGTACTCCTCTTATCCTTAACCTATGGTGATGACTCAGCGCAATGAGACCGAAGGCCTAGTTCCATTCTGGTTTTAAGAGCTTGAGGAATATATTCTAAAACAAATCATGTTCTTAAGGCTAACTCCTGGATGACATCCTTATCATATTCTTTTAGAATCCTCTATAGGCAACATGACTATATCCCCACATACGTAACAAAACATTTACCCTCACACAAGGCAGCTTAAATGTCAAAAAGATACGCCAAAGTCATGCAGCTCACAAAGGCAGCGTCACACACCCCAAGGTCTTACCATATTCTCCGAAGATGAGTGTCGGCATGCCCCTTGTCTGCCCGATGTGGATACTCAGTCTGATTCCAGCCCAGATGATGACTAAGCCT
>NC_091584.1:24467923-24475423 GCF_042767895.1 Penaeus vannamei
ACCTGAAATGAACTCATATTTAGACTGGAGGTGGCTGATTTCAATGTATTCATGCATGGTTATCAAGTATCGCTGGAAAGGTGTCTTGATTTTTTTCTTAATTTCAATTCTGCTTTTTAAATCTTAAAAAGGTGAGAACATAATACTATGTTGTCAGATGGAATCTAAATCCACAGAACCTAAGGAAGGAACCTTTATAATGAACAGGTTTTCATAGTTTCAAATGTCTTACATCGTATAGGCTGAAATACTACATACTGAAACAGAAAAGCGGGAGAAGATATACCTAACACATATATAACTACATACATCAAAGATCCTGATCCTCAATATCCAACATAAATCTAGTCGTTGTCCAGAATTCAAATCAGCTCTGTGTCCCTGAAATAACCGCTTACCACCTCTATTCTGCTCTCATAGACTATCCTTGAATGGGACAATATCCACCAGTAATTACTGCACTAAAGGAGGGAATGACTGCTGCTGTGTTGATGGCTGAAGCGTTAGTAATTGGGTAACATGTGTATCACTGACAGGATCAAAATTCAATGCACTAATTACCTGCAAACCAAACCAATAATTAACAATGATTTATCAATACAAATGTCTATGTTACTTATATATTTCATTTACATCTATATTCATATCTCTATTTACATGACCCTCTACATATCTCTATCTACATATACACATACATATCTATATCTACATATAAATATATAGATTATGTATGTATCTATATGTAGCTGCATTTACATATTTACTAAAACATATCTAAATATACATATCTATTGCACTTCTCTACATATCTATATCTTCAACTATGAATTCACAACTAAGTATCCACATCATGTATCTATATCTACATAGATGTTTCTACATTCATATTCATTTCTCTCTCTCCCTCTCCCTCTCTTTCATTTATCTACAAACACTACATATGTACCATATCTAAAATATAATTTTTCATCGAACAGAAATCTGACAAAGATGGCACAAAATCAAAGTCAAAGAAAGAGGCAGACATACATCTAACCAATCAATACTTAAGATAACAAAGGAGCCAATACATTTGAAATCAAGTATATTCTAGAGAACAGATTTCATAACAAGAACAAGTAGCCAGTCAGTTACAGTAATGGTACATCATCTGAAACCATCTTACCATTTAATCTACCAGTACCTACATCTATCGTACCTGCTCTCCCAGTGTTATCTTCAGCTGTGCTAATGCCAAATGGGGAACTTAACACGCAAACAGGTAACTTAACACACAAACAGGTAGTTACTCTAAATAATTACACTACAATGATATGTAAGTGCACTAAATAGCTACTGAAAATTGTCTGGTCTGCATTCCAAGTTTAATAACAGCTTGTGCTTTATCTTAATCTGCAGGTTATGAAAAATATAAGAACCAAAAGTGTAAGATAAGTGATAAGATTTCAATAAGAATACTTTACATCTTATCAAATTGAACATTAGTTAAATTAGTCTATATCAGTTTTCATTACATCATAAATATAAATATCTGTAAATGAAGAAGTATTCTTAAAATAAAAAAACTAATCAAGAAAAAAAAAATTAAAATACATTGGGGATTTTCTTGAATCTTATCTAGTTCTTTAAGAAAACTTTTTTTTTATCTTGAAGTTATCAAATAATACCTAAAATCAGAACAAGAGTATAAGCCCATTTCCCTTAAGAGATGATCTACAAATAAAAGATTAAGCAACTGGTGCTGACTAAATTTATATCAACATTTTACACGTAATCTAACCAATCAATATTTTACTCCCTGCACATTCTTTATAACCAAACTAAAACTATGGACATTTAGCTGATAAAGATTAACAATAACCATTACTATTACTATCCCTATTCTTTTCCTTTAAATGTCAGTCCATCTTACCACCATAACTTTATCTTTTACTAACCCAAAATCCTTGTAGCAAAACTTGTCCCTAATAATGAGCACTAATACACATCCTTATGATTACAACACACAACATACTCTCGGTAATTACGAGTTTCCTTCGATGTTGGATAAAAGATTATAAAGGAGTTTTTATGTGAATGTACAAATGTTTATAACATTTAACCATTATTTCATTAGCTAGACTGAGCAGTAATAACTACTTCAAAAAAGCCAAACCAAACTGAATTACAAATAAAAGTCAACCCGATGCAACAGAACATATCTCAAATCACCCTACTTTTATCTCTAACTCTAACTAAAGTCCTACCTGACCCTAGGCTACTTTATTTTAAAAAGCCTAGCATGAGAAGGTAGACATTTTCTGTGAAGCCATACCAATAACTCTCCCAATATAATCAGGAAGAATAAAGCTAAGATAACTGGTAAGAACAGACGATATCAAGTGCTGCTATGGCTTCCGTGCTTCTTAACCTAGCTAAGGCCAACAATCCACCATTACTTTTACTGGGCGAGACAGAATGTGGACTGGTAGGTGTTCTATTTGATGATTAAAAACCACTGAGGTTAACAAGGACTCTCATACCATAATAAATAGTGGTGGTTTGTTTGTCTTCGCACACATGGGAAAATCAGATATCACAGTCCTGCTGCATGGGTATAGATATAGACTGGTTTGTTTTTTTATAATAACTTCGTAGGAAATCTATACGCTCTACCTAATCAGAATACAGGGCTTAAGGGATGGACTTATCTCAACAGACTTATCTTTACGTATATACATTCAAGAACTCTGAGGAGCATTTATGATGTCACATTTACTTTGAGCACACTAATATTTGTACCTGAAAGTGTCATTCTATAAATTCTATATGGACATTACCTTAGTTTGACTGTTTTACGCAGTTCTGTTCTGGAAAATTATCCTTGCCTTTCCCATTATCTCAGCATGGTTCTATTCTTAATATTTTCAGTAACTAATCATCTTGATTATACCAAATGGGGTAATTTTTTGGAATATGTCCGCCTAATGGATCGCGACGATTTCAGTATCATTGGATTTCTCTCACCACCTAAAATGCAAATAAGTAAGTTTTATTGCACAGAAACCCCCCCGATCCCCACATTCTTGGCCCTAATACCAGGAAAATTGCAGGGTAAGATATAAATGATATACATAGAATCAGTCATTAATGCCGGGGGCTGTGCCTCCTGCGGCCTCCCCCCCCCCCATGGGGGACTGCCACCCCCAAACCCCTGCCCAGGGAATCAAGAAATCCACAACCTATTCACAGCAAGCGTAAGTGTACTACCTACATGCGGAAGTGCCACTGCCAAGTCTAATGCTCTCTCCTGCCGTGAATTCATGGAGGATTCTATTTTCAGGGGGGGAGGTAGGCCCCATGGGGAGGTCATAGGGGGCAACGCCCCCTGCATTAGACAATAAAGTGAATGATTCTGGGTATATCTAGATTTTACCCCACAATTTCCCTGGTACCTTTCACGCCCTCCCCCGCTATCGAGGCCAAGAATGTGGGGGGGGAGGTTTCCACGTAATAAGAGGAATCTATCCATACCAAAATCTTCGCGCCCCATTAGGTGGATGAATTTTTAAAAATTACCCTAAATGGATATGATTTTTTTCTTGAGCCATGGGAAATTCTTTAGCAATTCTTTAGTGCATATTGAATACACATGCACACACACTTGAAATTTATGTTAAACCTGCCTCCTCTCGAAATACAATTCGATCTAATCTTTGCTAACTACTACTTCCATATTAGAATATACACGTTTTACTAGCCTTCCACAGAGAAAAATAGCCAGACATCTCCAATAACCTTCAAAGTTTCTCTCATCTCCAAAGGCACTCTGCCAAGGTCTAGAGGAAGGGAAGACGGCATCGAACCCTCCAGCTATGAGCCATATAACCAATCATTCCAATCAATATCGACCAAAATCGATACCAAATCAATCAAAATCTGCTTCTACACAACTTATAACACCGAATAAAACACTAAGAATAACCTAGGACGAATAAATGATTGTTATACCTCGAACTCACAATCACCGAGCAATAACCACGGTCACTAACCTCCATTATTAACAACTCCTCTTTAACATATTTCCCCTTAATTCTACGGCATTTAACGCCCCACGAGACGGGAATTACACCCAAGGGACACGAGAGAACAGGAGGAAAAGGGACTCACGTCATCATGGACTTCGTCGATCTGTCACTTGAGGTTTCACTGAGCTTTCTATGGTCACGGGTACGAATGTCTTGACCTTGACTTGAGTTGTTGTTCTGATGGAATTCAGTGAGTTTATTCGATGAACTGGTGTTTTTTATGAATGGTGAGATTTATTAAATTATTTTTTGGGTTTATTTAAGTTACGTGGGTTATATTTTGTGGTTTGTGTTGTATTTAGTCAAGGGGAAGAGCACAGTAGACTGAAGAGATTCGGATGCAGTGTATTGTTGTAATGCGCGCCATCTGTTGAGCAAAAAGTGAACCAACAGAAGGTACATTTGGTATCCGTGTATCAGCAATTGTTTCAGGGAATGTGACCTTGTCGCGAATACTTGCACATGTATTCACTTTCCAAAGTAAATGTACATTTTTAACGCATACATGGTACTGTTTTCAATTAGCTTTATGAGTTAAATTCAAATTCTATGTCAATGAGTACTGTATTCGGTCTTAACATACTCACACTAATATGTGTAGGTTAGCAACTCTGCATGGGTTTGTAGTATATATATAAGTATATATATATATATATATATATATATATATATATATATATATATATATATATATATATATATATATATATATATATATATATATATATATATATATGTATATAAGTATATATATATATATATATATATATATATATATATATATATATATATATATATATATATATATATATATATATAAACTTACATATATATATATGTATATTATATATATATGTATATATACATACATGTATTTGTATATACATATATATATATATATATATATATATATATATATATATATATATATATATATATATATATGTGTGTGTGTGTGTGTGTGTGTGTGTGTGTGTGTGTGTGTGTGTGTGTGTGTGTGTGTGTGTAAATATAAACACACACACACATACATAAACATACATTTACATATATATATATATATATATATATATATATATATATATATATATGTATGTATGTATGTATGTATGTATGAATGCATATTAAATACTGGTATATATATATATATATATATATATATATATATATATACATATATATATGTATTCATATATATATATATATATATATATATATATATATATATATATATATATACATCACCAAGTGATGGCACCTTTGAAGTTCATGACGGGTACGTGACGTAACAGTACATGATTGGTGGGATTAACTTGTCCCTTCTGCGCACGTGCAGGGTTAAAAAATGGGCTTAATGTTAAAGCCTGGTCAAGAGGTCTATTAAAAGTTGATCCTGGACGCTGCCAATGCGCATACGTACTAGACATCTGGATTAAACTTTAATACTGGATTAGCTTTTGTGGCACGTACAGAAGACGCCCTAAATCATATGCGTTGGGATATGACGGGTGAATGTTGAATGGATATCTTTTGGATGACTTGCTCCAAACGCTACTCTACACTACATGCAACAGTTATGTGTGAAGAGCAACATTGCACAAAAATGTTTCGAAATACCACAGATTTTTCAGCAATAAAAAGACAACATACTTCAGCTCCCACCCTTTAGATTTTTAAGAAATACGAGACCAAGATCTTCACATCAACAGCAGAGGGCAGAACCATCACTAACTATATCACAGACCTGGAACTTCACAAGAATTGATAGAAATTTAAAGAGACAGTCCATTAACTTAAAATTCCAAACAAATCATAATTGAAACAGATAATCTTGAAGAAATGTGTACAGAAAATAGAGGTACGAACTGTCATACTTTGATATGATGCTAGTCTTGGTTTTCAATTTTGGGAACATTGGGAGGCATAAAGAATTGATTAATAATATGAATACGTTTTTAATGCCTTGTCTTCAAACATGTAGGTACGTCTGGGTTGAAGGGAAGGAAAAGGTGGTCTTCAGAAGCATCTGAGAACAAAGCACTTTAAACAATTAGGAGGCAAAGCAGTGCAGAGATAAAAAAAGGTATAAGAATATTAGCATTATGAAAACCTTAGTAAGAGTCTCAGTTTCATGAAATACACATTAAATATAACAGATATTTTGAAACCTAAGAGATGTCTAAAATAGTTTCTTAAATATGATTACCAAAAACATAACATTACAAAAAGAAAGAAAGGAAAAAACATGAAATCTCCCAAAAGAGCGAATTTCACGCACGACATTTCTCTTCTCCCCGACATGTTTACAAGATACCGGTGGTGATAGAAGAGTGAGTACGACAGTTTTTACTGAACATTATTGTCGCGCCGTCTGGCAGTGGAGAGTGGCGTCTACGGTACGGACACGGTGGATTAGGATTAAACTAAATACGGTATTAAGAGTTAAGGACGCTACAGAAGACGCTCATAGATAACAGTATTATAGATATTACCTAAAGATTTGCAGTCCGATATAAAAATTTACTTGGATAAATAAACCTTGCAATTTGCATTCAGACACTGCATTGATTTTTCTGACAACTGATATTCATTTTTTATAGGTTGGAGAAATATGGGTAACGAAACTGCTCTAACAACTATAAAACCAATCTTTATTTCAATGACACTCAAGTACAAAAATGACATACACCAATCAACATCCATCGCGGTTTCCTCGGACAGCTCTTTGCTGCGTTGAATCGTGTTGGAGGAGGGAACATGTTTTCTTCAGGATGTTGTTCAGGAGGTCCTTAGAAAAGTATACTTGTTAATTTTGTAGTAAAGTAGTTGAGAAAAAACTCAGCACATAATTCTTCTTTAAAATACTGGTTCATATTTGATTTAAAACGTCAACTTGTTTGCCCTTGACCACATAATTTTTGTTTCACTAACCTGGAAATATGAGTTCCATGCCCGCAGCCTCTGAATTTCAAAGATTCCTCGTGGGATTATATTGGTTTTTATATTCATCACCATAAGTTATTTCCTTTATCAGAATATTTGATCATTTGTATGAATATATACAATTTACTTTTCACAATAAATACTAAGTATGAAAATTCTAAGACGATCGATGTTATTACCGAAAATAACTCTGAATGGCAACTCAAGCGATGGCACCCATGAAGTTCATGACGGGCACGTGACGTAACAGTACATGATTGGTGGGATTAACTTGTCCCTTCTGCGCACGTGCAGGATTTTAAAAATGAGCTTAATATTAAAGTTTGGTCAAGAGGTGCATTAAAAGTTGATCCTGGACGCAGTCAATGGGCATGTGCACTAGAGATCTGGATTAAACGTTAATACAGGATTAACTTTTATGGCACGTACAGAAGACGCCCAACTCCACGTCACAAAATGTATTTAAAAATTTGTTGTCTTGACACTGCCC
>NC_091584.1:24482923-24485423 GCF_042767895.1 Penaeus vannamei
TTATTTCACTAGATCTAGTTTGTGCATTGTGGGTTTTTGTACAATTTTATCAACAATATAGTCTATAATCCATTTATGTTACTTTATATAAGAGGCGATATATTTCTTGAAATAAGTAACAGTTTCAGAATCCTCCTAGATTCTATCTTCAGATTCTGAAACTCTTATCCCATTTATTTCAATAGATCTAGTTTATGCATCGTGTATTTTTCCTACATTTGTATCAACACTAGTTTATTTTCCATTTATTACAGTTTGTTAACGAGGAAAACACATCAAAAGGCGTACTTGTTTATTGGCACACAAGGAGCACAAGAAAAAAAAAATTATAGCAGACTTATTACACTGTTTAGGCAGATTGCTGTCCAGCCACGAGCACAACAATAACATCAAGCAAGTAACGTCATAGAAAGGAAACAAGACCTTTTAAAAATCAAAGAGAAAATGTATAATACATACATGTGCGTTTCTCAACATTCACTCACGTGTAAACATCACAGTACGTAAATTTCACAGCACCATATTGTCATGTGTTTGATGTATCGGTGAATTTTCCCAAAATGCTCGACCAAGGAGAGAATAATCATGATAATATTTACGATAAGAATGCAGGCGGATCACTGTGTTGGAAGTCATTGCCCCGAGTTGCAATGGACCTTAATCACGATTCGGTCTCATCGGTCACTGAGTCGTACACATTGCAAGGAAGGATTTTGTTGCATACGTAATTAAGTCGTACCGAGTGTAGGGAAGATTCTGTCTGTTTATGATGGAGTCGTTCCTAGAGCAAGGAAGATTCTGTTGCTTTTTTATATGATTTCTTGAGTCGTGCCCGAGTCGTATTCACTGCGGTTTCATAATCCACTGAGTCGTACGAAGGGCAAGGAAGATGATATTTTCATGATGAAGTCGTACCCAGGGCAAGGAAGACTTTTCTATATATATATAATTCACTGTCGTACCCTAGTCGTATTCACTTGTAAGATTCGATTTCATAATTCACCGAGTCGCACCCAGGGCAAGGAAGATCACCTTTATTCCCCTTTTTTTATATAATAATTAATTCCTTTTATCTCTTATCTCTTTATCTCTTCACTTCGCGCTGTCGTACGTCCGGCAGTTGGCGTAGAGACAGTCGCAGAGGAGGAAGGGCCACGACTTCCTCGCCGCCTTCCCCTTGTCCTCCTTCAGCGGCCGGGGCGTGGCGGGCGTCGACGAGGGCGTGGCGGGCGCGGCCGATCCCGAGGTCGTCCCCGAGGTCGTGCTGAAGGAGGAGGTCGTGGAGCCGGGACGCCCCACCACGACGAGACTCCCAGCCTTGGAGGGCGGGGGTTTGGGCGGCCCCGAGGCGTCCAGGGAGAGCGACTTGGGGGGTCTGGGGGGCGGGGGGGAGTGGTGGTTGCGGCGGCGGCGGGGGGGTTTGGGGGGGCCGAACACCGCCTCCAGGTTGGTCACGACGGGGCCCAGGAACGACCGGGGCTGCGGGGAGAGAGGCGTCAGAGGGGGGGGAGCAAGAGGCTGCATGATCAATAATAATAACAAAAGAAGAAGAAGACAGAGAAGAAAAAAGAAAAGAAAAAAAAGAAAAATTAAATTTAAAGAAAAAGAAAAAGGAAAAATAAAAGATAAAGAAAAAGAATAAGGAAAAATAGATAAAGATAAAAAAAAAGAAAATGAAAAAGGAAAATACAACTCTCACACACATTATACAGTACATATTCACAAAAATACTCTTACACAGCACAGTAAATACACTTTACATACGCACTCACAAACACACGAACGCAAATCCTCACAAATCCTCACACTCATACATTTAAACATACCGACACACACACGCACACACACACACACATACACACATGTCTCTACGTGTTAAAAAAAAAAAAAAAAAAAAAAAAAAACTCTTCAAAGGTATTACTTAAAAAAAAGAAAAAGAAAGAAAGAAAGAAAAAAAAAAAGAAAACATTGGCAAAAGCTACCCTCGAAAGCGCCAACTATTCTAAATGTTTGAGTTGTTTAGTACTTCAGCAAATAAACAATCCCATTGAAGTTATTTTTAGCGCACGAAGCTAAAAAAAGTTCGCAGCTCTTCGATTCGTTGAGGCAGAATTAGTGCGTTTGGGAGAATTTCAAGCTGCAGTCTGCTTGGCTGGCTTATGCAACTTGCTAACCCTTCTCATGGATACTTGGAAGCATATGCACATTCATACATATATCCAAACACACATACATACATACATATATATGTGTATATATATATATATATATATATATATATATATATATATATATATATATATATAATTGTATGTGCATGTGTACATATAAACAAAGATTCATATACACATACACACACACATACACACACAAACGCACACATCCACACCCATATATATGTACACACACACACACACACAAGCACGCACACACACACACACACACACACACACACACACACACACACACACACACATATATATATATATATATATATATA
>NC_091584.1:24490423-24492923 GCF_042767895.1 Penaeus vannamei
TGCGGCGTCGTTTGTTCCGTCGTTTGTTTGGTTTCGGTGGTTTTAGTCTTTGGTGACGAGGCTACGGTTGTTTTGGGCGGCAGTGCGGGTGGCTGGTCCTCGTCCTCTGCTTTCTGTGACGCGTCTGTTGTCTTTCCAAGCCGTTCGGTTTCTCTTGCTTTGTCTGCGTCCGTTTTCTTTACTCCGGGGGTGGTGGCAGCTGACGCAGGGAGAGAGAGGCTAATGCGGATAGGGATTGGCGATCCTTGGGGCGTCTCGGGAGGGGAGGTGTGCGGGGTCTCAGGGGGGGAAGTATGAGGCGTTTCGGGAGGCGACGTCGGTGGCGAATCGGGCGGGGGTCCTGGCGGAGGAGGGGGAGGGCAGTCAGGGGGGAGGTCGGACTCGTCGATGAAAGGAACCGTGCGGGATCCTCGCAGCAGAAGGGCGGTCTGCCTCATGACCGTCGGGGAGAGTTGGGCAGGCACGATGATTTTCCCGGGGGGCTCTATGACCTCGTACTGACAGCTCTGCTGATCTTTCGAGTCCGATGTCTTCGTCTTGGCATCTTTGACTTCGTTTGCATCCATGTACGGAATGTCGTCCAGAAAGGCCAGTGAGTCTCTTGACGGCGCCGTTGCTGATGGATCTGCCGCTTTTCCTGAATCCTCTTTCTTTTCTTCGGTTGATTTCACGTCAGAAGGTGGAGGCACTGGTTTCAAGGATGATGGTGGTGGTGGAGGCGGAGTCTTTGGGTGTTGGAGCTGTATCCGCTGTTGCTGGTTCTTGATGGCTTTCGAGATGACTTGTCTCGCCTCTTCCTTTTGAGTTTCTGGTTCTTTGACGTCTTGCTGTGGTTGGGAACTACTTTGGGGCTCGCTTGCTGTTGATTTAGCCGTCTCCGAGGGGGTGTTGGCACTACTTTTCTCTCCATTTCGGAGTTTGGCGGGTATTGGTGGCTTGGTTTCATCTGCCTCAGCATTTTTCATTTGCTCTCCTTGATTCTGAGCATCTGGAGGGATGGGAGTGTCTTGGGTGGAGGATCTTCGTGGAGTTGAAGCTCGCTTTGGAGTTGGTGGGCGTTGGGAGGTTGATGGATGCTGTGTTGATGACTGGTCGGTTGATGAAGGTTGGGGAGTGGATGCTGTTCGTGGAATGGAAGAAGAGCGTGGGGTTGATGACCGCTGTGGAGCGGAAGGAGGCCGTGAAGAAGTAGGAGGCTGTGGAGTTGATGAAGGCTGTTGGGTGGAGGTGGTTGATTCAGTAACTTCAGAACTTGAAATGGTTACTGACGTGTTCTCTGCAGCTGAAGCAGAGGTTGGATCTGGTGTGGGTGGAGGGCGAGGTGCCTTCCGCTTTGGTCTCGTCTGCACTGAGTCATCCTGTAGTTCAGCCAGCGATCCCATGCCACATACCTTCCCATTTTCGCCTTTTCGTATATTCTGCAACTTCTCATAATCTTTGTTCTTTTTTATTTCCTCAGAACTTTCTTTGGTGTCTTTCTTCAAGAGTTCAACGTCTTCATAAAATGGATTTTTCCCTATGTATCCTGCTACTGCAACATCCTCCCTGATAAAGGGATTCTTTTCCTCTTCCTTAGCCTGAATTTCCTTCACTTTCTCTTTGACAGAGTCGATTTCCTCATAGAATGGATTCAGTGATCTTCTGTATTCTTCTTTTCTCTTCCTTTCTTCCTCACTTGTTTCTTTAGGACTTTGTGATGCCTGATCTTGAGTTTTACTGCTAGCATTTTCAACACTTCTGTTCTGATAATCTCTCCAGTCAGGGGGCATGAAATCCGGGGGCATTGGCGCTCTTCTCTTCTTCCTTCGGGCGCCTGTTGAGCCACCTCTCAGGGAGCCTGGGGTAGAGGCTGATGTCCACTCCATGCTAGGGTACGTTACACTCAAGTTCGAGTCATCTTCTCCGCCAGAACTCACCTTCTTCTTTGGAGGGAGAGGAGGTGGCGGGGTGTGTGCCGGGACACTCGCAGATCTTAGCGCTTGCACCTGAGCACGAATCACATCGATTTCCTCATAGATGTGTTCTTCGGGGTTGTCATTTCCTGTCGTCGCCTCTCCTGTTGGCGTGGAAGGCGGGGCGGCTGAGTTCTTGCTTTCAGGGCGATGTTGGCTGTCTCGAGAGATGGTGCTGGAGCGGAGTGACTGGAGATCTGGCATGCTCGTCATCGTACTCAGAGATGACCTATCTATGGGATTCAGAGGGAGGGCGAGCACTGAACCTGATCGCATATCCTCCTTTTTCCGAAGGACTTCAGTTGGTAGAGGAGCTTCTTCTGTAGGCATCTCACCAGCAAGTTCGTCCTGCACGGCTTCAGTGCTGTCTCCTTTCACGTCCTTCGTATCTTCTCGTAAGGTGACTTCTTCTTCAGAAGATGAATCCCGCCGTGCCTTCTTGGCGGGACCTTTGGTATGCTGTACGGATTCCTGAAGAGTCTCCGTTTCTTCATCTGATATGGACGCTCTGCTCTCTGGCCTTTTGTCGAGTGACGCGCTAGACTGCG
>NC_091584.1:24520423-24525423 GCF_042767895.1 Penaeus vannamei
AATTGATAGGACTATATAAATGATAACAATAAGGATGTAATGATGATGTGATGATATTAATAATGATAATGATAATAACAATACTAATAATGATTATTTTGATTATAATTTAAAAAGAATAAGAAAAAGGAAAATTAAGATGATAATGATGATAACAATTACTGCTACCACTAATAATGATAATACCAATAATGACAATAACATCAACTGGAGTAAAAAAAAAATGATGATAATAATAACCATAATGATGATGACAATGAATGTGACAATGATAATGATTGTGATAATGATACTACTACTGATAACAATAATGACAATAAAATCTAATAGTATTAACAATAATAAATATGATAATAATGATAACAATGGTAATAATGATAATATCAATAATAGTAATAACAATGATAACAACAATAATGATAATGATGACAATGATAATGATCATAATAATGATGATCACAAAATAAGGAAAATAATAACAATAGTGATAATAACAATAATAATTATAATGATGAAAATGAATTACTAACAATAAAAGAATCATAATGTTCATGATAAGAATCATAAGGATAGAGACAACGATAATAATACAATTAATTTCAATAATAGATTTCATCATCATCTTCATCATAATAATAACAATATTAATTATAATGTCAATAATAATCATAATGGTCATACTGATGTTAAAACTAATCATGATAAAACTAGTAACAACATAAAAATGATACTGATGATAATAATGATGAAGATCTTAATAGGAATAAAGATAACAATAATATCATTAAGAATAATTATGGTGATAGTAAAAGTAATAATAACAAAGATAATAATGAGAATAATGATGATGATAATGATACTACTACTACCTATAGTAAAAACAATAACAACCACACTGATAATAATGATAATAATAAGGATAATAACAATATTGATAATAGAATAGTAATAATAATAATTATAGTAATAATGATGATAACAATAATAATAATAATAATAATAATAATAATAATAATAATAATAATAATAATAATAATAATAATAATAATAACAACGCCAAAACTCATATAATAATAATGATAATGACAATGATAACGGTGAAGATGATGATAATGATAATGATTTTGATAAAATCATAATAATGTTAACAATAATGGTGATGATAATGATAATGATAATGATAATAATGATAAAAGTAACAATGATGATGATACTGATAAAAGTAATATGAACAATAACATCAATTATTGTAATGATAATAATGAAAATAATTATAAAATAAAAAGACGATAATAATAACAACAACAACAACGACGATGATAATAATGATAATGATAATGATAATAATAATAACAATATTGATGTTAATAATGACATTAAAAGTAACTGTAATGATATTCATGATGATGATGATGATAATGATAAAGATGATAATAATAAATATAATTATTATAATAATGATAATAATGATAATAATAGTAATAATAATAATGATTATTATTATAATAACAATGATAATGATAATAACAATATTGTTAATAATGATGATAATAATAATAATAATAATAATAAAACAATAATGATAATAATGATAATGATAATAATAATAATGATAATAATGATACGGATAATGATAATGATTATGAAAATAATAGCAATGATGGTAATAATAATAAGGACAATAATAGGGAAACTGACAACAATGATATTGATAATGATGTAATGATAATGATAATAATGATGATAATAACAGAAACAACAACAATGATAATGACAATAAGAATGATAATGATAACCTTGATGATAGCAATAGATTAATGAACAATAATAATGAAAATAGCAATAATGATAGAAATAATTGCGAAAATAGCAATAATAATAATGATAATGATGGTAATAATGATAATGGTATTAATAATAATATTAACAATAACCATGATAATGATAATAATGATAATAATGATATTGATGATAATAATAATGATAATAATAATAATGATAATAATAATAATAATAATAATAATAATAATAATAATAATAATAATAATAATAATAATAATAATAATAATAATAATAATAATAATAATAATGATAATAATAATAATAATAATAGTAATAATAATAATGATGATGATAATAATAATAATTATTATTATAATGATAATAATAATATTAACAATAACAATGATAATATTAATACTAATAATAACAATGATAATAATAATAATAATAATAATAATAATAATAATAATAATAATAATAATGATGCTAATGATAATAATGATAGCAATAATAATAAGAAATAATAATAATGATAATGATAATCATAATAATGATAATAATAATAATAATAATAACAATAATGGAAATAATAACTGATACGGATGGTAATAATAGTTATAACAATAATGATAATGATGATAACAGTAATAGTGAAAAGATGATAACTACCATAATAAGATAATGATAATGATAATGATAATAATAAAAGTAATAATGATAACAACAGCAACAACAAAAACAAGAATAATCACAATAATGATTGAGATAATGATGATGATGATGATGATGATGATGATGATGATAATAATGATAATAATAATAATAATAATAATAATAATAATAATAATAATAATAATAATAATAATAATAATAATAATAATGATGATAATGATAATAATAATAATAATAATGATAATAATAACAATGATAACAATAATGATAACAATAATAATAGTGATGATAATGATAATGATAAAGATGACATTAACAATGAAGTGAATCATAAGGACGGAAATTATTATAATGTACAATGATAATAATAATCATTATTATCATTAGTAATGAGAAAATAACGTTAGCGCTAAGAATGTGACGAAAGGGTTCACAGTTTTTTAACAATTTCATAATCTTACGAACCGTTTGCTGGGGGAGGGGGGGGGAGTGTCATGGACTGGTGTACGTAAAAATAGATAAATATATATATATATAAGAATGTCGATCACTGAACCTCCTTCGTGAATCTCATCATTTTTGAGTACGTTTTTTGAGGGGGGGGAGGGGGTTATCCAAAGGAGAGAAAGAGAGAGAGAAAAAAAAGTGTTTTTCGTCCATGTTGAAAAACTGTGAACCACCCCTAACAAGAACATGAACAAAAAACGTAATAGCAATATCAAAGAACAGTAGTTATAATACTGACTATAATAACACTGAAAAATAAACAAACATGAAAAAAAACTGAATCATGTCTCTTTTCCCTGTCATGTTATACACAGCCTGCAAAGTCAATGAAAATCACTAATCACATAATTTATGATTTCCTGCAATGTCAATGAAAATCACTAATCACATAATTAATGATTTCTCTCCAACGCACAAAATTATGAAATCAAGTGGCGTGTCACTCATTAATCAAAATCATTCCAGCATATTCAAGTCATGTTTCTCGAATAAACACTAATTGAACGTTTAATCCAATTAAGAGTATTGATAATTAATATGCATGAAACTCTTATCTTGGAAATGAATGAATTGCCAAATAAGGATAAAATAGAAGATAGAGAAAGGGAAAGAAAGAAAGAAAGAAGAGAGAGAGAACTCATTATTACTTCAGCTGAATGTCATGAGGTGAAACAGAAGATAGAGAAAAAGGAAGAAAGAAATAAAGAAAGAAACTCGAGGGAGAAATGATTATTTCAATTGAATATCTGGAGGTGAAGTGAGGCAACAGAAGCAATGATAACAGCGATAAGGATGATAATAATGATGTGAAAATAATAACAACAATAATAACAATAATAATGATAATAATAATAATAATGATAATGATAATAATAATAATAAATAATAATAATAATAATAATAATAATAATAATAATAATAATAATAATGATAAAAAATCATACTTCTTTACTTGTTTTTCTTTTCTTTTTTACCTCAAGAAGGAAGAAAAAAGGAATCGTTAGGACAGGCACGGCGTCCCACCAGCGTGCTTAGAGTTGTAAGGAAACCCCTGCAATGTTTACGAAACCATGACTGACACTCCCGGCAGCCTGTTGGAGAATCCTGGGTACTTGGCACTGGCTTGGCACTCTCTCCTCGATCACTGGCACCGTCGCCGACTACAGCACTGGCTACGACCTACTCCTTTTAACGGTTATCTGCCTTTTCGGTGTCTGTCTGTCATTTCCAGGACTTAAAATACACACTCCGGTAAATTGCTTGTATGAACTTGCGGATAATATATCTATATATATTATGGCTTGGCACTGGCACTGTCTCTGGCACTGGCGGATAGACACTGCGTCACCGGTACATTTAGCTGTGTACCTTTTTGGGAGAGTATTCTCTTAGCGAATATCTATATCAAATAGGAATTACTATTTAGTTGTTGTTGTTGTATTTTCCTTTTTTTTGGGTGTTGTTCCTCGCTCATTTTCTCAGAGGAGATATTTCAACACAAGAGCGCCATCTCTACAGCGCCACGCACGGTACACACGCACACGCACACGCACAACCCTTCGCAAAGACACGGCTGTATCCCCGTCGCACCGCATATCCGTCTCTCGTTTGCGGACGCTTGCATAAAACGAAAGAAAAGAAAGAAAAAAGCAAAGCAAAAAAAAAAAAAAAAAAAAAAGATTTCATCAAAAAAAATTCAAGTGATGATACTTTTTTTTTTTCTTTTTGTTCCTTTCTTTTCACGTTTATTTTCTTCCGTCTTCGCTTCCACACCCACCTGAGGCTTAGAGACTTGGGCCTAGCAACGATGGCGATGGCAAAGGAGGTGGCACTGTAAGGCACCTCCGCCAGGGCACCAAAATATCGCCGGGAGGGTTGTCGTGCCCGCCCTGCCCTCTGCCGGCCGCCTCAGGACTTGCGGCTGATATGAGAGTCGGGGGGCAGGGGAGGGCAGGGGAGGGCAGGGCAGGGGGTGGGGGCAGGGGAGGGGAGGGCAGGGGAGGGCTTGGCACGGTAGAGGGGTACAGGCCGATAGAGTG
>NC_091584.1:24535423-24542923 GCF_042767895.1 Penaeus vannamei
CACGTGTGTGTGTGTGTGTGTGTGTGAATATTCATGTTCATATATGTATAAAATTTATACATCAATGTATCTAGATATGTGTATACAAATACATTATATAAGTATACATATGCGTATGTGTATATATGCACACACACACACACACACACACAAACACATAGACAATGAACATTTCCGAGCCATATTAAGGTACTACGAGAACATGACCTACTTGATATTGAAAATTCTATCCACACATTACGAATAGCAAAGCAATAATAACATTTCATATCCCTTTTCACCGATTGGCGTCAAACGACCACTTACGCCCTTACTGCTCGTTCCCCTGCGCCTAACAACCATTCGTTCTTGATATAATGATCATACAATTATAATAATAATATAATTATAATAATATAATAATAATATAATTGATATCCTAATGGTTGAACAACTGAATGTATAGCAAAATGCTCGTTACTCAGATAAAGTCCTGAAAATTGTTTACAAAATCGTGAGAATGTATATGCCACATACACGTGTGTGTGTGTGTGTGCGTAGAGTTAATAGCTGTATAATACATGTATCTGTGGTCCGTGAGACTTAACTTAATTAAGTTTAGTGCTTAAACGGTGGCACGTCCCGTAATATCATTATGCGATTATCATTATCATTATCATTATTGATATTGTTATTGCCATTGTTATTATTACTATCATTACTATTATTTGTAAGTACTGAATATATGTAAAAAGGATTCGTATAATTTGATGTAGGTGAATTTATTAATAATAATCATATGAAAAAAACCGTTTGTGGAAAAAATCTTAGATCAAAATATTGAAGGAAAGGAAAAAAAAAGCTTTACTGCTCACATCAATCAAATGATACGAAGTCAATGAAAAAAGTTACCATCCTCCCGTGGCCCAGATCTGCATGCTAAGACTAAAGGACCGCCTCTTTCATTCCACTGGGACTACAGGAATCCGATTTACTACACGGGGCTACAAAGGATTCTCGACCCTCTCCTGCATCGAGATTGGTTTTTAATCCCTTTGACGACGGCTGATATTAAGGTAGGAGAATGAGGAATCTTGTAGAAGATCTCGATTTGAATTTCTGCAAGGTTCTAGATCAGAGGTTCTCAACCTTTATTGGTCAGTGGCGCACTAATGATATAGGCTGGACTTTGAAGGCGCACACACACACACACACACACACACACACACACACACACACACACACACACACACACACACACACATATATATATATATATATATATATATATATATATATATATGTTGGGACTCCCCAGTTTTTCCCTTGGACCAACCTAGCCGAGCTGGATTTGGTCGGAATAGGGAAAGGAGGAGGGATCCGAGGCAGAAATCAGGGGGACAGATTTCTTCAACACACATTAATAATCCAACGATCAGATACAACATATACATCTGTTTCTAAATCTGAAAAGGGCGTGGTCTTTGCAGCAGTGAGCAGGAGGAAGATTACAGTTATTAGTTTTTCTAATAACTAGTTTTTTTCTAGTTTTTTTTTTTTTTTTTTTTTTTTTTTTTTTTTTTTTTTTTTTTTTTTGTAGTCTTATATCGACAGTCTGTCTCGATCTTCACTGCAGAGTTATACATGCCATCCTTGCAGCTCTCGAAATGAAAAGAGATCTTAGGAACCAACCTGCTGTAATATGTTGCGACTCTCTTAGTGCTTTGGTAAGGAGTGGTAAGGGAGGTTCAGTAGCGCTTTGGTAAGGAGTGGAGTGGTAAGGGAGGTTCAGTATTGGCTTGCACTGATACCATGGGCGTAAGAAGATCATGGGTTGGGTGCCAGTGCATGTTGCAATCAGTGGGAATCATCGACGCTTATTTTCCTCTCCCACACGGAGATTTGAAACCCAGCATCTCTTTCTATCTCTTTCCCCCTCCTATTTTTCTCTCTCACTTTCCCTCGCCTTTCTTTCTTTGTCTTTGTCTTTCCCCCCTCCTTCTAGTTCTCTCTTTCCCTCTTCATCTTTCTCTCTCTCTTTCCCCTTCCTTCAATTTTTTTCTCTCTTTCCCTCTCCTTCTTTCATTCTCTCTCTCTTTCCCCCCTCCTATTTCTCTCTCTCTATTTCCCTCTTCATCTTTCTCTCTCTCTCTCTTTCCCCCTCCTTCTATTTCTCTCTCTCTCTTTCCTCCTCCTATTTCTCTTTCTCTCCCTCTCTCTTCTTCTTCTACTTGCTCTCTCTTTCCCATCCTCTCCCTCTCTCTCTTACCCTCTCCTTTCTCTCTCTCTCTCTCTCTCTCTCTTTCCCAGTCTTCGCGATAAATGGAGGGATAAGTGTTAGAGATTCTAATATTCTAAACAAGAATTAACTATCTATGATATTTATACACTAATTCTATACTTTTAAAATGCAATATCTATGCTAATTTTTTGTATATTAGTTGATAGATTCTTAAATGTTTTAGATATTTTAATATCTTAATCCCACAAGGTATTCGCCACTAATGACTTTTGCTGTTGACACGGAATAAAATTTTAAATAATCTACTTTAATATCGTGGCCTCGAAGAAAAGGAGTTTGCAGAGCGAGAAAGGCGAGATCAGTAGCAACTCGAGGTGTCATGGCGTCTGTTTTGATAATTGTTCAACGAAAATATGATAATTAAAATCAATATTTTCCCTCTTTTTTGAAAATTGAAGAGACCAAAATGATCGACCGTGTTCACAAAAGATCCGAAACTATTGTGACGTCATCAATATTTATTAAATCCCATGTGCTCTTTTTTTCCAAAAATAGAATCAGACGCCATGACACCTCCTTGAGTTGCTACTGATCTAGCCGTTCCCTTAGCAGAGCAGTAACTTGAATGAACAGTCTTAGCTCTATTAGGTTGTGACGTCACAGCCTATCACCGTTACTTACTTCGAAATGCGCCGTTTCTGTACTTTATTTTTTTAAATGAAACTACCGAACTACATGTTTTGAATTTGTTCTATCGATCTGTTTGTCCATTTGTCGCTATTACCAAAAAAGATAAGGACAATTCCATCCATACCTTGCGCATGTATTGCCATCTATCGGCAACTTTTTACAGTTTTCTTTGTTCGTTGCGGAAGTTAAGTTTGTTTATAGTGCTCCTTGTGTTTCAGATTTTTTCTAAATATTCCAGTGAAGTGAAATTTCAACGAAAGTACAGCGATCTCAAATAATAACAAATGAAATTAGTGAAGTACAAATCCAGTGTTGAATTAAAGCAGAATTTCATCAGAGGTTCGTCACCCATCAGGAACCTTTGCCTCCGTCGTCAGGTAAGGCAAAGTTGCGTCTTTTAAAGGTACAGGATATTGTTGTGGATAGAATAATTGAATTGGAAATGCAGTGGATGGGAAAAAAGGGTCAAGTAAATAGAAAAATAGGCAAGGGTTCCGGGTTGAGAAAGGTTTTGTTGATTGGTTCGGCGATCTCTGTGGTAGATTGTGCGTTTAAGAAAGGATTCGTTCGTTCGTTCGTTTACGCAAAGCAGTGTCGAATCTTCCGTTGAACGAACCTTGGCTCGGGCTTTTTTATTAGGGAAAGGCTAGATCAGTTGCAACTAGATGTGGTGTTATGGCGTGTTTTGATAATTGTTCAGTGAAAATAGTCATTGTTTTCCATCCTTTTTGAAAATTGAAGTGAGCAAAATGATTGACTATATTCACAAAGCAGCCGTAACGTTTGTGACGTCATCAAAATAAACACCATGTGCTTTTTTTCCAAAATTAGAATCAGAGGCGATGACACCTCCCCGAGTTGCTACTGATCTAGCCTGCCCCTTTTCCATTATCCATTTTCTTAATCGGATTGTGAAATGTGGCTCTTTGATTTGGAATTTTCGATTTTTCCTCTTCCTTCATTATCCAAAATGCGATTCTAGGCCCGGGTTTTATATCTACTTTTTCACTTTCTTCTATTTACTTATTTATTTATTTATTTATTTACCTTTGGTTGTTAATGAGTAGATCCATATATAAACAAACGAAGAAATAGATGGGTGATAGATAGATAATGGATAGTTAAATAGAAAGATTGATACATTGATGAATATGAATAATTAAATACGGTGGACCAGTTGGAAATTATTTAAGACTATGAGGAAAGCGCAATAGAAAATGGGTAAGTAACCGTGATTAGAAAACGAGAATCACAAAGTAAAATAAAGGGGAGACTGATAAAAACCTTTAATCTTCCCAAAACTTGTTTGTTCGATATAACTGAAGTTAATTTCAGTGATACTGAAGTACTTTATCATGTAAGACTGTATATACACTTTTTCCCAAGCAATTTTGTTTTTGTGTTTTGTACATTAGATGCTTGTCCACTTTGTTATAAAAGGAAAACAAGTGGCTATTATTGTGCAGGTACACCGTCGTTGTTGATATATTTCTTGATAAAAGATATTGTAGTATTTTGGCTGTTTTTAGTGGAGTATTGTAAAACAAAAAGTGAGAGAGAATGAGAGAGTTGCTTAATGAGCTAGAGAATGACGGAGAGAGAGAGAGCGAGGGAGAGGGGGGGGAGAGAGAAAGAGGAAGAGAGAGAAGGGAAGAGAGATACATAGATATAGAGAGAGGGGGGGTGACGAGAGAGAGAAATATACATATATATGTATATATATATATATATATATATATATATATATATATATATATATAGAGAGAGAGAGAGAGAGAGAGAGAGAGAGAGAGAGAGAGAGAGAAGGAGGGAGATGAGGGAGAAAAGAGATAGATAATGAGATAGAGAGAGAGAAAAGGGGGGTTGGGAAAGAGAGAGAGAGAGAGAGAGAAGGAGGGAGATGAGGGAGAAAAGAGATAGATAATGAGATAGAGAGAGAGAAAAAGGGGTTGGAAAGAAAGAGAGAGAGAGAAGGAGGGAGAAAAAGAGAGAGATGAGGGAGAAAAGAGATAGATAATGAGATAGAGATAGAAAAAAGGGGTGGGGAAAGAGAGAGAGAGAGAGGGGGAGGGGGGAAGGGAGGGAAGGAGGGAGAGAGAGAAGGAGGGAGAAAAAAAGAGAGAGAGAGGAGGGGAATATATATATATATATATATATATATATATATATATATATGTGTGTGTGTGTGTGTGTGTGTGTGTGTGTGTGTGTGTGTGTGTGTGTGTGTGTGTGCGCGTGTGTGTGTGTATTTTATTCCATGTAGTGAAATACCGTAATATTGGAGTCTCTCTGACATAACAACCATCCATATTTTCAGCATGTTTCCCAACCTCATAATTTACCAAGTTCAAAATCTTTCTCCGCCTTCGTCTACCCCCCACCCCCACCCCCCACCCTCACAGCTCATCGTAAGAGCAAATCATCTCACAGTGCCTTGAAATCTTTAAGAAAAATTGATGATAATGACACAATTAGAACACCAGCAACGACCATAAGAATATCAATAAAATAGCAGCAACAATCGTAACAGTAATAGATATGAAATAACACTAACAACAATCATAACAATAATAGGAATAAAATAATGATAACAATAATAAACAATAAAATAACATTCATAACAACTAACACTAACAATAATAGGAATAAAAGAACAATATCGATAACAATAATAACAATAAAATAACATTCATAACAATGATTGTAAGAAGAAGCATCAACAACGATCACAACAATAATAGTAACATTATAACAAAAAAATATCGTAACAACAACTATAAAATACCAAACATCAGTCCCATTGCGCATTTTTTTGTCTTCTTTTAATAATCAAGGATCTCCGTGGCTCTTATTTATTTATTCATTTAGAGTCAAAGGTCTCCGTGACTATTTTTTTCCTATTTATTTGTTTGTTTATTTAGAGTCAAGTGTCTCTGCGGCTTGTATTACTTTATTTAATTGTTTGTGTATTTATTTATTTATTTTTTTAAAGAGTTAAGGGTGTCCGTGGCTCATTTTTTATTTGCTTTTATTTATTTTTATTTGTTTGTTTTTTTTGTATTTATTTATATACTTATTTAGACTCAAGGGACTCAGTGGCTCGTACTATTTTATTTGTTTATTTTTCTATTTATTGATTTATTTTTAAGAGTTAGGGGTGTCCGTGGCTCCTTTTAAATTTATTTTTATTTATTTTTATTTGTTTATTTGTTTGCATTTATTAATTTACTTATTTTGACTCAAGGGTCTCCGTGGATTCTTTTTATTTATTTTTATTTGTTTACTTTTTTGTATTTATTTAAATACTTATTTAGAGGCAAGGGTCTCCGTGGATCCTTTTTATTTATTTTTATTTTTTTGTATTTATTTACTTATTTAGAGTCAAGGGACTCCGTGGATCCTTTTTATTTATTCTTATTTTTTGTATCTATTTATTTACTTATTTAGAGTCAAGGGTCTCCGTGGATCCTTTTTATTTATTTTTATTTGTTTACTTTTTTGTATCTATTTATTTACTTATTTAGAGTCAAGGGACTCCGTGGCTCGTATCGATTCTCTTGTGTTGAAGCTGCTCTTTCGACCTCTCTAAGAAGCCGAGAACTCCTTAAAGGTCTGGTCTTTGCTATTCCTCTTCTTAGTGGTACAGCTACACAGAAAAAGCATCATTAGTAAATAATTCTAAACATTCCGACAAGAGCAACGATACTTTTTGAAATATGGTCACGAACTTTTACGAAACTGTTGGTATCCCTGATTTACCAACCGCTTTTCGGTATGTGTGACGTGTTTAAATCTTGCAAGGGGTATTCTATTCCTTACGGGGATATAAATGATCTCAAAGTGAATCCGTATGAATTCCGGAAACGACTATTCGGGGACATGAATCAGAACGAGTCAGATTCGAAGCCCAAAATACCAAACCCTTCCGTATCATAAGGTTCTGGTCGTTATTTAATGTTTCGACGCCTAACGATGGTTTTCCTTGTAGCTGTACCTTGGCTGTGTCCTCAATGGCCTTTCTTCTGACCTCTGCCTGACCTGTGATGGTTTTGGTGGAGAGACAGGCAGATGGACTGAGAGATAGATGGATGGATGGTTGGACAGATAGAAAGGGAGATAAAGGATTAGTTGGGTAGATGGATAGATAAATAGATAGGTAGGTAGATAGATAGGTAGGTAGATAGATAGGTAGGTAGATAGATAGGTAGGTTGACAACCAGATTGATTAGATAGATTAGATTAAATAATATAAGATAGATATTGGAACATACACGTGTAAATATGCATGTAGTCACATACCCATGTACAAACGCACACACACAGATACACACATATGTACGTATCTGTGTGTGAAAACAAGCCATAGAATAGAGAACTAAACCACTACAGAAACGGAAAAAATGGGATTTTGTTTGACAAAAATAAGTGACGGAGAAAAAGAAAGAAATCAAGGAATAAATAAAGAAAAAAAATGCCACATGAGGACAAGTGATGTAAAGAAAAAAAGAGGAATTTTGTTCGGCAAGTGGAATGTAAATGAGAGAGAGAGAGAGAGAGAAATGGAATTTTGTGCGAAATAAGGAAAATAA
>NC_091584.1:24577923-24585424 GCF_042767895.1 Penaeus vannamei
ATCTATCTGTCTATCTATCTATCTATCTATCTATCTATCTATCTATCTATCTATCTATCTATCTATCTATCTATCTATCTGTCTATCTATCTATCTATCTATCTATCTATCTATCTATATATATATGATAGAAAGACAGATATACATTTATTTCTGTGTATATGCATGTCTGTATATACGAATGTTTATTAGGTCGGAGTAAAAAATATTCTGTGAAATGTCTTACTAACGGAATTTAAAAAAAAAAGTCTTGAAGGAGGGGTTCAATGAGAAAGTTTTGAAGAAAAAATGTTGTCTGGAATGTGGTAATAGGCCTTTTTTTATACAGGTTACATAATCTTTTCCCCTATGCTTACGTAATGCTGAAAGAATTAATTGTCTCGGTCATTATGATGTATTAAGAGGATTTTTTAAAAATATATAGTTTATATAATCATTTTTTCCATGTTTACGTAATGTTTAATGAATCTGTGTGGCATCAAAGTCCCGTTTACGTAATGAAGAGAAATCAGTGGAAGGAGAATGAGCAGTCAGTAATTCGCCCTTAATAGCAGTTATTAACCCTAATTACTACCCTTTAATGAAGAGTCGTGGTGTATCAATTAACGACCCACACAAGTTTATACAAAGAGCTTTTACAAAACGCTTACAAAAAAAAAAAAAAAAAAAAAAAATCTTACTAAACACATAACCCAAAGCGACAAGGAAAATACTGCGTTCGCTTTTATATTGTTTTGTTAAATGTTTCTGCACATAGATGGCTCTGCTAACGCTCGGCCACAAAGGACTCAATTAGTAGATTTTGTGCACCTTTCCTTAAAAAAAACGTGAGAAAGTGTTATTGATAGTGTTATTATTTTATATAAACATTGCAATTACTATATTGTTACTGTTATTACTAACAGCAGTATTAAATACGATAAAATATTATTGAAAGTCAAGGAAATCGGTAAAAAGGTGAGATGTACTTTATATAACTGGCTCAACGGTGACGTAGCACTGGTGGAGCCATCTACATGTAAAAACAACTACTAAATTTAACACACAAAGGTCATGGCATATGCACACATGACCTCACCGTCGGCATGTGGTTAATTGTTTGTGCAAGTGGCTCTTCGACAGGTAGTTATTTTTAGAAATTGTTCGTACCATAGTGGTGTTTCTGAAGTTCCCAGTACAGTAGTTTAGTTATTTAGTTACTATAGTTCTAGCTTAGTATTTTAGTTACCTCTTTGTTGTAGTTTCGCTTTGACCTCTTGATTTTTTTATTTTGAATTTATTATTGTTGGAATTGTACCGGTTGTAATTGACTCGATAGCTACGGGAACAAACAAACAAACAAACAAACAAAAAAAGAAAGATAGAATGATAGAATAGAAAAGAAAGAAAGAATGAAATAGAGAAAGATAAAAAGAAAATGCTAAGTACTATATCCTTTGTTCCTTATGAGAAAATGCTTTCAACAACGGCACCTTACAACTAACTACAACCATAAGGAATTATAATCAGTGTTATAGTTTGTTCTCTCTTTTGAACACACGAACACATTTGCCCAATCTTTACGAGGTAGATTAATTAATATGATATTTAATAAGGAATCTCATTAATTATCTCCAAATAAATTGTAGAAAAAAGTCGAAAGTGTTTGAAAAAAAAAATTCTACTCAATTACATTTTAAGTAATTTTGATATAAGTACACAGAAGCTTTTCACTTTTGTGCTTTTATTTAAAAAAATATGCATAACGAAGTTTCAAATTAAATATGTCTTGCTCTATTACCGTTATCTTTACCGTCAATATTATCATTAGAATTATCATTACTACCATTATCATTATCATATTACAGTCTTGTGGTTATTACTATCTTGAAAATTATTATCATTGCTACTGTAACAATTATTGGTATTATTACTGTTATTATTATCATCATTAGTATTATAACCATCAATAGCAATGTTAGATTCATTATCATTGTTATTGCTGTTATTATTTTCCCTTTTATTGTCATTATCATCATCATTAGTATTATTACTGTTATTATTATCATCATTAGAATTATTATTAGTCTATCATTATTAATATTATGAATATTTTTATCATCGTCATTATGTTTAATATGATCATTATTAGGATTATCATCATATCTTATCATCATTTTTGTTATTTTTATTATTATTGATTTTATTGTCATTAACATTATTGACTTTGTTATTATTATTATGATTATAATTATGATTGTAATTATAACCATAATTATAATAATGATAATAGTAATAAGGATAATAATAATAATAATGATACTGATAGTAATTGTAATAATAATAATGATAATGATTTTTATTGTTGTTGCTGTTTGTATATGTGTGAGTGTGAGTGTGAGTGTGAGTGTGAGTGTGAGTGTGAGTGTGAGTGTGTGTGTGTGTGTGTGTGTGTGTGTGTGTGTGTGTGTGTGTGTGTGTGCGTGTGTGTGTGTGTGTGTCTGCGTATTTTCCTTTGTACATGTACTTCTATATTTTTATATTATATCATTCCTTCAAAGCTTTGATTTAAAGAATGAATGAACAAAAAGCCTCTGGCTCTCTCATTCTCTCTCTCTCTCTCTCTCTCTCTCTCTCTCTCTCTCTCTCTCTCTCTCTCTCTCTCTCTCTCTCTCTCTCTCTCTCTCTCTCTCAAAAAAAAAGAAAAAGAAAGAAAAAAGAAGAAAATCCATAAAAAAAAACAATAATAGCTGGCCATCAAAGAGAACGTAGAATCATGAAAGGGGGGACGATTATATAAAAAAAAAAAAGAAAAACGTGAAACGGTAATTGACAGCTGGGATGTAGGAATTGGGGTTAAAAGAACATACAAAGGGAACGATAAAAGGGTTAAAAAGTGCTATAAAGGCGAGTGAAAAATGGGAAATGGAAAAATCAAAATGGAACTCGACATGAGAGAATGTGGGCTTAAAAATGTATATAAAAAGAAAAAAAATAGAAAGTAAGTAAGACGAAAGTGTGACAGATATGTGATTTTGACATTTGTTTTTGATAATGGAAATCATGAAGAATTATCAGAACGGTTTTATTACTTGTTATATTTCATCATGTTTTTATCCACCACAAAAAGAGAAAAAAGAAAGAAAAGAGAAGAAAAAAATATATATATACATGCATACATATATCTATCTATCTACCCTTATCTAAACCTATCTATTCTACCTACCTCATCTTACCTATTCTATCTATCTACCTACCCTATCTTACCTATCTATCTATCTACCTATCTGTACACACACACATTGGACAAGAGAATAACACTATAAAGTGATTGAAAGGAATTCATGGAGGCACAACCGGGGGGGGGGGGGGGGTTAATTATACTTATTATTATTATTATTTTATTTTTATTTTATTTTTTTTGCGATTATTTTGATGTATTTTTCATCTGTTATCCTTCAAATACTTCTAGTACCGTTCTTCAAGTTTGTTTAAGTGTATTTGTGTGTGTGTGTGTATGTGTACGTGTGTGTGTGTGTGTGTGTGTGTGTGTGTGTGTGTGTGTGTGTGTGTGTGTGTGTGTGTGTGTGTGTGTGTGTGTGTGTGTGTGTGTGTGTGTGTGTGTGTGTGTGTGTGTGTGTGTGTGTGTGTGTGTGCAGGGACGTGGCCAAATTGATATACTGAAAATATTAACTTTGTCTTAAATCTATGTCTGGTACACAAACACCCACAAGCAAGCAAGCACACACACACACACACACATGTATGCACACACACACACACACACACACACACACACACACACACACACACACACACATACACACACACACACACACACACACATGTATGCACACACACACACACACAGACATACAAATAGACACACACAGTCATATACATACATACATATATATATATATACATATATATATATATATGCATAAATGAATAGATATGAATAGATAGAGATAAATAGGTAATTAAGTAAATGCAAATCGCGCACACTTGACCCACCTCCTTCCGCCGTGAATGAAACGTGAATGAATCGCATGAATGAACACCCCTCCCCCCCCACCCCCCCCACTACCCACCCCAGACCCCTCCCGCCGCCGCAGCCACTCGACCCCCTCCCCCTCCCCCACCCCAACCCTCACCCCCGACCCCCTCCCCCAACCCCAACCCTCCCCCCGCCGCAGCCACTCGACCCCACTCCTCCCCCACCTCAACCCCCACCCCCAGACCCCTCCCCCACCCCAACCCCCCCTCCCCCACCTCAACCCGACCCCACCCTCTCACCCCGCCGCAGCCACCCCACCCACACCCCTCCCCCACCCCCCCGCCGCAGCCACACCACCCACCCCCTCCCCCACCCCCCCGCCGCAGCCACTCCACTCGACCCCACTCCTCGAGGGGTCGCTTCTCTTGGGGGAGACTCGAGGAGTGCTTGCAGGAAGTAATTCAAGAGGAATCTGCTTTCACGTCGTCTGGTGATGCTCGGCGTTGGGGTGGTTTTCCAAGAGGTTAGCGTGCTTTTGAAAAGGGGGGGGGGGTATGGATGGGCGAGGCTGCAAGCACGGGGGGGGGGGACATTCCGTATGTGTGTGTGTGTGTGTAGGTGGGTACATTGGGGGAGAAAACGTGATGTTCATGATGGAGTTTGATTGCGAGCGCGCAAGCAAGCACACACACACGCGCGCGCACACACACACACACACGCAAACAAACAAACACACACACACACACTCACACACACACACACATAATAATAATAATAATATATTCATATATATGCACATTCATAGGCGTAGGAAAAGGGGAAGTGTAGGGGAACCACTACACTTTGATACAATATATATATATATATATATACATACATACATACATATATATATATATATATATATATATATATATATATATATATATATAATATATATATGTGTGTGTGTGTGTGTGTACATATATACACTCGTTTCTTTAATGAATAGAAGACACTAAGGAAACTGCAAAGGCATCGGCAGTGTTGCCCACACGTGATCCCACCTGCTAAAAGTGCCCATCCTGCATGCACTTCCACGGAAATCACACCTCGTTAACACTCCATCCTCATAAATATTGGATCCTGTTTAAGATAGATGGCGTGACTGATAGACTATCCACTCTGGATAATTCAGAATTTCTCAAAAAAGAAAAGAAAAGAAAAGAAGAGAAGAAGAAGAAGAAGAAGAATATGTTTTGTGGAGGTTTTGTGGAGTTATTAAGGTGGATTATACGATCATTATCATCAATCATTATCATTATTATTAACATTATCATTATCATTATCACATCATCATCATCATCATCATCATCATCATCATCACCATCACCATCATTATCATTATCATCATCAATATATTTTTTTGAAAATCAAATGAAACCTGCATCAGTAAGATGAATGTGAATTTAGTTTAGATTCCTTGGTTTTCAAAATATAACAAGAACAAGATAGGATTTAACCTGAGAGTAAGATTGTGAATAACTTTAATGTGGTCATATGAGCTAGAAGTATAATGTTCCAAATATATTATGTTATTTATCACCTACCTAAGTATTTTTAGTGTGCAATCCTTATTTTCTTTCAGTTCATGGAATATACACAATAGCACTATTTACATACAAGTAAGTAATAATGACAAGAAAATAAATGTGATTTACATACAAACGCACGGCAGTATATGACGTTTTGTTTCGTCTCCATTTGTAAATAATAAGTACCAAAATTCATGATTTTATTTTCAGCTGCACCAAAAGTCTCTATCTCTTCCACCCATTTCTCTCACGGTACTTAGTAGTCTTATGAACGTAGACGACAGCTTTGTTATCTAGTTTCCTGGTGATAACAGAATGATAACAGCCTTCCTCTCTGCCACCCCACTCGAAAAGGCTTAAGAAGTCCCCACCTCGAAGATGAATAGGAAGATGAAGAAAAAAGAAAAATATGTCGCATTTATGAACAAATCTTTCCATTGATAACAAGAGGGAAGTGGTTTGTTTACATTCGGAAGGCAGCTGGTCGCTTTGAAAACCACTTGGTTGGACTTTGCTCGCGGACTTGCTGCTGTTGGTAGTGTGTTGAAGCTTAGTTGCAAAATCCACGTGCTAAGTTACTGTATATTCTCATATCATGGTGTTTAAACTCATGGTATATGTATATATAAATATATCTATGTGTATATATATAAATATATATATATATATATATATATATATATATATATATATATATACATATATATATTTATTTATTTATATATATTTATATACTGTATATGTATATGTATATGTGTTTATGCATCTATCTATCTCTCTATGTATATATATATGTATATACATATAAATACATACATACATACATATAAATGTAGACGAAATTCAGGCCGATTTTCAGGTTGATATGGGCGGGGTTTAAACGATGACGTAAACAACCAAACGTGGCGTCAAAAAAAACAAAACAACACGGTCATATAGTTCTTTGACTTACCAAAGACGGATAGACAAACATACGTAAAGCCTAGTCGAGATCAAGATGGTGAATGAACAAAGTATATAAAACAGTTGCTCGTGATATCCGACAGTGTCTCGCTACGATTTCATACACACGTCTAAAACGAGGTAATTTGTGGAGGAGCAGTTCCGCAACGACCAATTTGAAAACTCGTTCACCAGTTGGGCATCAGTCCATTTTTGTTCCAAGTGTTCCAAGGCAGGATTCTGCGTGTTTCTCTTTACCTCTGGAGATGGGGAAATATGGTACAAAGTTGCGGGCAATACGACTCACTGTCCTTTTTTATTTATTTATTTATTTATTTATTTTTATTTATTTATTTATTTATTTATTATTATTTTTTTTTTACATTCTCTGTCCGTGCTGATATGTTGATATCTGTACGTTCTGTTTATTTCTTTGTACTTATTTGATGTTTAATTCAGTCTCTTTCGTTATAAGGAGAGTGAAATGTTCATGTAATGTAAAATCATCTGTCATATTTTCTTTAATGAAGTTCAGATATTATAAAGTCATGTTACTTCCATTTGTGAACGTGTTTGTATTTTATTTTCATTTAAGTTCACGCTGTAATGACATGAAACATGCTGTAGGAAATGTAAATATACATTTGTTTTCAATTTCTTTAGTTTTTGTTTTCAAAATATAACTAGAATTATTGTCTGCATCATGGAATTGCAGATGTTATCGTTCTGCAATACCAAGAACAGAAATGAGAAATAACATAAATATCTATTACTTCAATCAAAATGTAAACACCAGGGACTAACAACATAAAACAAAACAAAACAGAAAAAAAATGAAGATAAGACTACAGATTATTATTTTTTTGCTGTTTCCTGACCAGAGAGAACATTTACGTGTTTGTTGTAGGTCGAAAACCTGTGACGCTCTCTCTCTCTCTCTCTCTCTCTCTCTCTCTCTCTCTCTCTTCTCTCTCTCTCTCTCTCTCTCTTCTCTCTTTTTTCTCTT
>NC_091584.1:24620924-24628424 GCF_042767895.1 Penaeus vannamei
CGTACTTTATAAACTTTCGTCAGTGCTGGCGTTCGCCTGGCGTAGCTTCGCCTGGCAAACATCTGAGTGAGGGAGGGTTACTTTTAAACCCAACGTCCGCCAGGCGCTAACATCTTGCATTCCCGCTAAATGTAGCGCAAATTTGTTTACATCTGCAGTGCACATAACATAACCTAAACTTAATTATTAACCTCGAGAGAAGACGAAAATGTTTCCGCAATAGTCTCACTTTATACTATAACAAAGGAGTTAAAATTTAACTTTATGCTATAACAAAGAAGTTGAAAATATCTTTATACTATAACAAAATTAACTTTATACTTTATGCTATACTACACTTTATACTATAACAGGGTTAACTTTATGGCCCGTACTTTTAAAACCTTTTGCTTTTTCTCGCGTTTAGTTTCATTCGCCGAAGCGCTAGATTTAGCAGGAATCCAAGATGTTAGCGCCTGGCGATCCCTTTCGTTCGCCAGGCCTGGCGAACACCTGCCTTAGTTTAAAAGTAAGGCCTCCCTCACTCAGATGTTCGCCTGGCGAAGCTTCGCCAGGCGAACGCCAGCATTGGCGAAAGGTTTTAAAAGTACTTTATACTATACTATATCAACCTTATACTTTTATACAAAAAATAACTTTATACTTTAACAAGAGTTTAAAAATTACTATTTTACTATTCCTAACTGATGTAAGATATTGAACTGTAGGCCTACAAGGGTATCATTAAAGACGCCTCATTATAGGGCGGTGGAGCATTACAGCTCTGTTTCTGTAGCCAAAATTAAACATGCCGCCATAAAAAACACTTCTGGTAACATTTGTGAATAGAACATTATCCTTACAACCAAAATAACAACAACCTAAATCTAAATAAGTCATCTCGGGGGTGGGGGTTAGGGGTAGGGGGGTAGGAATACAGCTGATGTCTTGAGCTCTCGACTGGAACATCGAAGGTCTTGAAAAAATACGTATATACGTTATTTCATAACAAATTATGATTTTAAGATATATTATAATTTCAATGTGATTCCTACATCCTATCATACACAAATATGTTACTAATTTATAATTTGAAAGCAAGAAAATGGTATTCAAACAGCTCTCTTCGCCAGGCTGTTCCAATATGATCTTTCGCCTGCCCTGGCGAACGTTCGCCAGGCATGATTTTAAAAGTACGAAATTCCGGATCGCCCGGCGAAACCCTTCGCCAGCCCTGGCGAAGGGTTTTTAAAGTACGGGCCAAAGACGCAAAATCTTATGCAACTTCTATTTTTCATATAAGGAACAAATTGATATAAGAAAAAAATGTTTTAACTCAATCTATGGAATCGAAGAGTCATGTCCATAATAGAAGTTGGAGATTAGTTAGGTACTTCTCTATTTCATATGAAGTTTCCACGATATTTTGCTTGTAACTAAAAAAATAATCAAACCAACATATCGAGTATTTTCATAATTTTCTGTTGACTTTTTATGTAAAATTAAGAAAAATACCTTTTTTCTCTAAATTTTGTGTGTCATTACAAACTTTGATGATAAACATGAAACACTGTATTCACGTGTTGCGCTTTCGAGATGCTACAAAAAAAAAAAAAGAAAAAAAAAGAAGAAAGCAAAATGATGAAAATAATAACAATTATAGTAAGGATAGTAATAACAATACGGATAATAATAATGATGATGATGATGATAATGATAATAATAATAATAATAATAATAATAATAATAATAATAATATGATGATGATGATGATGATGATGATGATGATGATGATGATGATGATGATGATGATGATGATGATGATGATGATAATAATAATAATAATAATGATAGTAATAATAATAATAATAATAATAATAATAATAATAATAATAATAATAATATTGATAATAGCATTAACAACGAGAATAATAATAACAGTAATAAAAAATATAATGACAATAACAAAGATGGTAGCGATGATAATGATAATGAAAATAACAACGCAAATGATTATGATAATAGCAATACTTTTTCCGTTTCAACAAATTCTCGTTAAACATTTAAAACTCTTCAGTCAATTACGATTAATTTGCTTATAAGGTCCTTTGTAGAAAATAACCTTGGTTTAGTTCTCCCTCTTCCGTTTTCTATTTTCCAGTTCGCGTTTTCTTTTTTCTGTTTCATTCTTATTTTCTCTTTCTTACTTTCGTTTGTTCTTTCGGCTTCATATTTCTTTTTTTTTTCTCTTCTTTTCTTTTCTTTGTTGTTTCACTATTTCTTTGTTTCTCTCGTTTGTTCTTTCTTCTTCACATTTCCTTTCTTCTTCGTCTTTCTTTTCTTTTCCTTTCTTCTATTTTCTTTCCTTTGTTGTTTCCCTAACTTTTATTTAGATCTCCACCGACCTTATCCACCGCCATAAAAAGCTGCAGGAAAGATGTGTATTTTTGTTGCATACGTTGCAGAAAGAGACAGATATTATTTCAAAACAAAGGTCATCTGGGTTTTAATATAAGTCGAATGTAGAGCTGTTGTTTTATGTTTTTATTTTTCCTCTGCTATCGTAAACAACATTATATTCACTTATTTATGTATAGGTTTGTGGGACTACCTCCATTCCAACTAAAATAGATACACCGTAATTTCTACAGACAGAAAGGTAGATGGATAGACTGATAAAGATATGTGGTAGGCATAGATAGATAGACAGATAAATAGATATATGGTAAGAAGACATAGACAGATAAACAGATATATAGTAGGCATAATACAAATAGATAGATAGATAGGCAGATAGATAGATAGATAGGCAGATAGATAGATGGATAGAAATATAGATATAGTTAGATGAGATATGTAGCTAGTTATACATGCATACAAATAGTCATTATCAAGATTTGCAAGTTTCAGTATTATATGTTCATATAAATTACATAACAAAGATATATGAATGCACTGTTAATAATCGCATATGTGACGTTATGTTATTATATCTATACCATACACTTTAATTTCGTATATTGTATCATCCCACCACCACGATATTGCTTCAGAATAACCGATCCACACAATAACAAACCTTCAAAGACTTTGTTGTTAGAAAAAGCAGACCGGGAGAACTGTTGAATCAGTATTATTTCTAAAAACATTTGTTCTTAAGATTCTCCGTGTAATAGCGATAGCGTTCTGTACTTAGTACCTGATGCACAAGATTTTCATGTATTTCATAAAAAAAAGGAAAAGAAAAATAAACATCAAAACCTTGATGCACAAGATTTTCATGTATTTCATAAAAAAAGAAAGAAAAAAGAAAAGGAAAAGAAACATCAAAACCTTGATGCACAAGATTTTCATGTATTTCATAAAAAAAGAAAGAAACAAGAAAAGAAAAAGAACCATAAAAACCTATAATAACAGGGAACAGAAATGTATTAAATCACTAGTTATTTGCCAAGAAGAAAGACCACATAATTGAATGATTCTCTTGGTAACCACTCAACAAGGCCCTTAACTTTAACAGTACGTCAAGCACAAATCTTTTAGCGTTCTGTGTGCAAGTCCGTAATGTTTCGCAAATCTTGTATATCATTATGGTTTGTCTGACGCGTGAAAAGGTGTGATGTCTGATGAACGTGTAAACAATACTCGAATCACGAGAACTACAGGAATAATCATTATTCTTTGTTTCCAAGTTTAATCTCACGTCCTTAATCTTAATCTCTCGGTTTCTGCTTTCGCTCTCGCTCTCTCGGTTTCTGCTCTCTCTCTCTCGGTTTCTGCTCTCTCTCTCTCGGTTTCTGCTCTCTCTCTCTCGGTTTCTGCTCTCTCTCTCTCTCTCTCTCTCTCTCTCTCTCTCTCTCTCTCTCATTCTCTCTCTCTCTCTCTCTCCCTGTCCCTCCTTCTCTCTCTCTCTCCCTGCCCCCCCCCCCTCTCTCTCTCTCTCTCTCTCTCTCTCCCTGTCCCTCTCTCTCTCTCTCTCTCTCTCTCTCTCTCTCTCTCTCTCTCCCTCTCTCTCTCCCTCTCCCTCTCCCTCTCCCTCTCCCTCTCCCTCTCCCTCTCGCTCTCCCTGTCCCCCCCCCCTCTCTCTCTCTCTCTCTCTTGCTTTTGACATCAAAACCCTTCACGAAAATAGTATATATCTTACCCTGTGTTTACCTTTATGGTTTACCGTTCCGATATAATTCATGATACTTAAACCACTTCTCGAGTTTAATAATATATAATATTGTCTAAAGATAACCAGGTTTGCGCATTTCAAAGGACAAATATTCTAAAAAAAATTCACCAGTCTGAAATACAGTCTCTCTCTTGTCCCTTTTCTTGTTATCTTTTTCTCTCTTTCTCTCGAGTTCTTTTTTTCTCTCGAGTTTTCCCTTTCTCTCTCTCTTTCTCTCGTTCTCTCTTTCTCTCGTTCTCGTTCTCGCTCTCTCTCCTCTCTCTCTCTCTCTCTCTCTCTCCCTCTCCCTCTCCCTCTCCCTCTCCCTCTCCCTCTCCCTCTCCCTCTCCTTCTTCCTCTTCCTCTTCCTCTCCCTCTCCCTCTCTCTCTCCCTCTTTCTCTCACTTTTTCTGATCGTCTGTTTCTCATTCTGCACACTCGCGCATTCCTCCGTACACACACATGCACGTATTTGTGTGCAGTGACATGCTTTACTCTCACAGAATTATTCTATTTAAACAATGCATGTTTTTTTTTTCGTTTTTTTTCTTTTTTTCCCTAGTATTGTATTTTTTTTTTTCTTTCACTTCCTTTCATTTCAAGTCATTTATATTTCATCTCTTCAAAAAAAGAACTTTACACTCTCAAGCCACAGTATTGAGTGTGTAACTATAACGACGTAAAAATATGTTAGTGATATTAATGACACTTTTACAATCACAATCAAAATAACAACTACGGTTACAATGAGAGTAATTTTAATAGCCTCAAGATTGGTAATAATTGAAATCATCGAATTATCTCTTTCGCACAGACAAGCTTTTAAACTAAATGCTTATTATAAATTTTCAATCGAAACCTCACAGGATTAAAGGAAAGTGATTATAGCATATAGTTAATAGCTTAGTCTGAGAAATAGCAGATGTTATTGAGATCAAGAAGTTCAAAGTCCATTAATCTTATTTGCAAAGGTATTAAGCGTATGGGGGGCGGGGGGGGGAAGCTATCCGAAGGCCAAAGATAATTAGCTTGTGGTAAAAGAGAGAGAGAGAGAGAGAGAGAGAGAGAGAGAGAGAGAGAGAGAGAGAGAGAGAGAGAGAGAGAGAGAGAGAGAGAGAGAGAGAGAGAGAGATTGTTTACGTATCACTGCCATGTAATAATCTGTTTCCTTATCTTTGTATATGCGTGTGAGTGTGCGTGCGTGCGTGCGTGCGTGCGTGTGTGTGTGTGTGTGTGTGTGTGCGTGCGTGCGTGTGTCTGTGTGTGTATGTATGTGTGTGTGTGCGCGTCTGTGTGTTTGTGTGCGTGCGTGCGTGCGTACGCTTGCGTGTGTGTGTGTGTGTGTGTGTGTGTGTGTGTGTGTGTGTGTGTGTGTGTGTGTGTGTGTGTAAGGTAAGGAGGTAGGCTTTTTCCTCCGAATCCCTTGATCTGTAAGGGAATTATTAGTGTTTATAAAGGGATTTGTGTGGAAATTCAGAAAGACCTGAAATCGGGGCAAGAAAGGGATAAGCTATATCGGTTAGGGGGGGGGGGAGACGTGCCCAAAATACACTAGTGAAAAAAGAAAAAAAATCACCTTCGAAGACCCCCTCAAAAAAAAAAAAATAATAATAAAAACAAAAAATAATAAAAATAATACTAATCGTAATAATAATAATAATAATAAATATAAACAATATAATGATAAAACAAAAATAACAAAACTAAGAACAAATAAAAATGATATAGATAGAAGCAGAGATAGATAATAAAAAAACATAAATTGGAAAAATGATTAAGGGTTCAAAGACAAAAAAAAAACAAAAAAAAACGAAAGTATCAAAGCCTTTTAACCACAGCAATTTGGACAACGAAAAGGGGTCTGAGGAAGACGCAATCAAATTAATTAATTGTCAAGGAGAGGAACAAGAGACAATTTCTTGAGATTGAAAGTTGGAGGAACTATATTTACCTTTTGTTTCAATAGTTTTGTGATGTATTTGTTTATTTTCTATTCTTTATTTTTTTAATTGTTTGTTTTTGTTGTTCTTGCCGTTGTTGTCATAGTGTCATATTTTTTTTCTTTTTTTTTTCTTTTCATTTTTTTGTGTTTTTTTTGTTTCTTTTTTCTTTTCGTTTTTTCATTTTTTTCGTTTTTTTTTTTCTTTTCGTTTCTTTATTTTTCTTGTTTTTCGTTTCCTTTTTTTCTTCTTTTTTTCGTTTCTTTATTTTTCTTTTCATTTCATTTTCTACCCTCTATTTCTTTTTCCTTTTCGTTTTTTTTCTTTTAATTTTTTCCGCTCTTTTCTTTTCGTTTCTTTTCTTTCCCCTTTTCTTTCTTTTCTTTTCTTTTCTTGCATTTTCATAATTCCTGTTCGTTTGTGCTATTGCACTCTCTTCATCATTTGATTTTTCTTTTTTGTTAACATTATAATCATTATTAGAATTGTTATGATAATCAATATCATAACCAATATCCTCTTTATCAGTATTTAGATTGCTGTTATCATTTAATTATGCTTTTGCTGTTTACATTGATGATTTACATAATGTCGAGCCTTGACTATTGTCAGTAATATTATGATTGCTATTATTATTACTATTAGGTTTGTTATTATTGTTATCATATATATTTTACTATCATTTATGATATATATACATACATGCATATATATATATATATATAGATAGATAGATAGATAGATAGAAAGATAGATATAGATATATATTCATATATGTATATATGTTATATATATATATATATATATATATATATATATATATATATATATATATATATATATATATATATGTATGTATGTACATATATATATATATGCATTTGTGTGTGTGTGTGTGCCTATATATATATATATATATATATATATATATATATATATATATATATATATATATATATATATGTATGTATGTACATATATATATATATTATTTTAGTAAACTGAGAAAAAAAAAAGAAAAAAAACTCGCTATCCACTTTAAAAGATGGTTTCCACAGAGATTCCTTTAAAAATTTAATTTCTAACATAAAAAAAATGTCTTAGAAAATGAGGTTATTCAGCAAAATGTTTATAAGATTAATAATAGTGTCAGTCCTGGAGTTATTTTTCATCCAAACGCATTTTACACAAAGGCTCCCTCAGGATGACGTCACTTCCTGTTTACAACGGCGTGTGAGGATATGTGTCCTTCGGGAAAAGACTCGAGTCATGTGTGAAAAAAAAAATAGATAAAAAAATAAGGAAACGTGAGAGAGAGAGAGGGAGAGAGAGAGAGAGAGAGAGAGAGAGAGAGAGAGAGAGAGAGAGAGAGAGAGAGAGAGAGAGAGAGAGAGAGAGAGTGAGAGAGAGAGAGAGAGAGAGAGA
>NC_091584.1:24630924-24633424 GCF_042767895.1 Penaeus vannamei
ACCTTCGGGACAAATCTGAACGGTTGACTGTCTGCCTCAGTACGTTCCCCCATCGCTTAGCATTTGCACCCTTACATTACCCTAGCGGAAGGTTCATTTTCCTCTGTTCGCCGAAAAGGGTTCCGCCTTTAACCCTTGACCTGTGAATGGGGGTCATCGAGTGAAGCTGTGTTGGATGGTTTTACTTACGCTATTGCTATGGGGAAGCGCGTGGCGAGATTGCTATTTTTGTATGTAAGTGCTCGGCTGCTGCTATTTTTTATTTTTTTTTTATTTTTTTATTTATTTTTTTTTTTTTTTAGCCTGAAAAAATGTAGTTCTTTTGAATGATACGGACAAAAAATCGATGTGTGAAAAGTTTGCTTTACAGAGGCTGACAAATAGATGTTTAGTACCGTGACATTTACAAAGAACATAAATACATGTATACATAAAATACTGTATGCAAACAAGTATGTACACTTACATGGTACTGGATACACTGCAAATCAATCACATGATTAATAAAATTACAAAATAATTTTTATCGTAGCTTAAAAGGAAGCAAAAAGACAATAAATATTCTTATTTTTACAAACATGTATTGGTTTTCTTTATGGTATTTGGCAGGGATAACAGATATAGGTTTCTGTTTGGCTCGATCTGCATAAGGGTGAACTTCGCTAAATATTAATCTCTAAGCAAATATTCCGAAAATTAGACATTTACTTCTCTTAAGCTGATTCTAAGCCGGTTTGTTAGAATTGTGCGAGGCCCGACCCAAAGAATATTCGTATATATAAATAAAGAAATGGATGCATATTCATCAGGCTAGACATGCACATCAACCGGGCAAATAGATAGTTAATTGTATATCTATCAGATATATAGAGAACTATGCCTTTATTTCTGCATCTGTATTTAAGAAAATTCATTGGATCGGGCCTGGCACAATTTTAACAAACCGGCCATAAGACTGTAACAAATATTGTCGGTGTGGTCATGTCTTCGTAATCATGATATTAGTTAGATAATCTGTTTTGAGATGTGGTCGATGATTTAATTCGATCTGAGGGTACAGTACCCCCTTCCCCCCCCATCACGTGGCTGTAAGATACTGAATAAACAAATAGTAATAAATTTGGACTCGGGGTTGCTACTTGTAAGAATGTTTCTCAGAGAAATAACCTCCGCGCTGTTTGTTTATTAATTCCGCCAAGATGTTTATGCTTTTGGTAGCGTTGGTTAGTTTGTTTGTTCGTTGGTTAGCAGGATAGCTCAAAAAGTTATTTTTTCTATTCATTTCATTTTTTTATCATCAGTTATTTATTTTACTATAGGTGTGTGTTAGCCCACTTAAACACCATTCGAATCCAGGATTTGTTTCAATGATTGTATCAGGTACTCAGTAACGAGTAGATAAAAATGAAACTGAAAGAGTCAGACTTAATTATCAGATAATCTTTAAATTTTGAATAGCTCGCTAGATTTTCTTAAGACGATTAACTAATCGAAATGGAACCGTGCATTTAGTTAATGAATAGACCCTTTTCGTATTATCATTCGTCTGAAGAGGAATTCGTGATCAGTTTTGCACATCGCAATTCTGTACCTGACAGGAGCAGTCAACGCGCAGGTAAAACTGAGTACATAGCGCACAAATTATTGCCCGCCATGTACTCAGTACAAATTATTGTTCGGTCACGGCGGAAGGTTCGACACGCAAGTGAACGAGCGAATGAACCCCGATCCAAACGCACAAACAACCTCAAAGTTCTCTCGAAACCTTCCTGGTGTGAGGTTTTCGCTCCCGATCGCCGTGTTTCCCTGTCGGGGGCTTTTCCTGTTATTTCTTTATTTTTAGACGGAATTCTAACTGTATTCCATTCTGCGTCTTTTTTTCTTCAGTTGATTATGAATATTCTATAAAGATTCACTCTCTTGACTTTTTTTGTCCTCTTATTGTCTCTTTCTCCATTTTCTTTTCCCCCTGATCCGCTCCCGAACTGTGGCCTTTTCCAGTTTTGCTGTCAGTGCTAGAATATTTACAGCAGCTGTCTCTTCATATTTTACCAAAAAACTGATAAAATTCTTTGAAATTCGATTTTTTTTGGTCGGGCGAAAGAAAACGCTTTGTCCACCACCCCCATTTTTCGGTATTATTGGCAATGCAATCCCACATCTAAAATAAAGAATCTGAGCCTATAAAGTAGATCACATCATTCTATGAAAGTTTTCTTCTATACCATTTTCTCCGCAAATTGATAATAACGGTATTAGAGAAGGTATAAAATAATTTCCACACTGCCAGAACATACTAGTTGAAGATTTTGTAGACCAGGGGGTTTAAGGGGGCGAAACACCCTATATATATATAGCCCGTAAACGTGTCACTATACTATGACTGTTAGTGTTCTACCGGTATTTCTCGAATCCACCCCCCCCCAAAAAAAAATAATAATAATAAAATAAAAAAATAATAAAAAAAATAAATAAATAAAAATAAATAAAAATCCCTGAA
>NC_091584.1:24658424-24660924 GCF_042767895.1 Penaeus vannamei
CCTCCCCTCTCCCTCCTTTCCTCCCCTCTCCTTCCTCCCTCCCCCTCCCCCTCTCCCTCCTTTCCTCCCCTCCCTCCCCTCCCCTCTCCTCCCCCTCCTCTCCCTCCCTCTCTCCCTCTCTCTCACACACATTTATTCCGAGGTTCCCTGCCTTCTGTTCTCCGTCCTCTTAAAATTCCCCAAGGTGTTCACACGGGCCAGCGAAGGCCTACAAGCGGCCGCTGCTTCTGAACTGACGTATTGATATAGGCCTATGTCAACATCAGCTGCGCCCGGACCTTATAGAAAACGAGGTCTTGCTGTGAATTCAATATGTGATTCTTTTTCGTTCTTTTTCGTTTATTTATTCATTTATTTTCTATTTTTATTAACACTGTATTTGTTTGTTTGTTTTTCTTTGTGTATTGGTAGGCTTTCAGGATAGTTTATTTTCTTTGGGATAATTTATTCTAGTTTATTTTATCTTATAATTTCGTTTCATTTCGTTCATCTGATCTTAATTATTTAATTTAGTCGTATTTTGTTATATTTATTATTTGTTTATCGTAATTTTATGCGAGTCGAAGGAACACTAGTTTTGCCCAGACAATATAGATAGATAGATAGATAAATAGATAAATAGATAGACAGATAGATAGATAGATAGATATTTATATTACGGTAACACTTTTGTTTGTAATGGTCTCATACTATATTGATGTAGTTTTATGGTATGCTTCCGATTCACAAAATTTGATTTTAATTTTTTTTTTTCTTCTTCTTCTTCTTTTCTACATATATTTACATTTAGAACAATGATTATCAAAGATATCCTAGATAATTTGTAAGATTTTGTAAGGGAATCTATCTCTCTCTCTCTCTCTCTGTCTTTCTATTTATTTATCTCTCCTTCTCTCCCTTTCTCTCTTCCTCTTCCTATCCTTTTCTTTCTCTCCCTTTCCCCCCCTCTCTCTCTCTCTCTTACTCTCTCTCTCTCTCTCTCTCTCTCTCTCTCTCTCTCTCTCTCTCTCTCTCTCTCTCTCTCTCTCTCTCTCTCTCTCTCTCTCTCTCTCTCCCCTCTCCCTCTTCCTCTTCCTCTTCCTCTTCCTCTTCCTCTTCCTCTTCCTCTTCCTCTTCCTCTCCCTCTCCCTCTCCCTCTCTCTCTCTATCTCTCTCTCTCCCTCTCTTACTCTTACTCTCTCATTCTCTCCTCTCTGCTTTCCTGCTTGCTCCTGTGGCCTTGGTGGGTGACTAGCACCATTGTGACGTCATTCTAATAGGCTTTCTGGTATAAGCTCTTGCAACGCGTGCAAACACATTCTCGTGCACACATGTATATATTCATGTATGTATATATGGAGATAGAGATATAGATATATTTCAGTCAGTGATTAGAGATATAGATATAGATATATTTCAGTCAGTGAGTAGAGATAGAGATATAGATCTATTTCAGTCAGTGATTTCTCCTTCGGCAATCGTTACTTCAACGGGAGAAGTAAAACCAGTACATTAATTTATTTTATATCTGTTTTCTCTAGATGTTTCGAAGTTTCATCATAAGCAAAAAAAAAAAAAAAAAAAAATCAAGAATTAAAAGAGTAAAAATTGGTTCCTAATAACTTAAATGACTTAACAAGCAATCTAAAAGGAGGTCGTTTAAAAGAAATATAAACAGTTACACAAGCGAAACAAGGTAACGGCGCAAGAACGGAATTATTAACCTACCAAAATCTACCATAAAAGTTTAAAACAGGCTATAAAACAATCGAAAAATAGGAAGTAAAATCATCATAAAATCTTAAAACCATTATTACAATAACTTAAACGGATAATCTACAAGTATTGTGTATGTAATTGGATGGCAGTTGTTGTGTTGTTAAGGTATAATTAGTGATTTTAAGGAGACGTGGTTAAGGCTATGTGACGCATAGATCAGAAAAATCTTCGTTTGTATTAATGCTTGCTATTTTTGTTTATGTTTTTGGTTCTCCTTTTTCTAATTAGCACTGATGATGACGTTAATAACTTCAAAACGTCTGGAGAAAATAAGATGATCGTAGCTGCGTTGGTGTTACTTTTCCCGTTGGTTGTATTCATATAGAAGTAAATAGATAGATAGATACATTGAAACACAGATAGCTAAATATAACCAACAAGAAAGTCTTAGTGCTGATAAATAAAAAGGGTCTTTCCTCGTCTGCCCGGCCTCTGTCCTTTTATGCGGCAGCTCCCCTCGAGGCGGGTGCTTGCTTTTGCCTGCCGTAGTGTCGGAAGTGGAAGCTATATCTATATCTATCTTTATTGATCTACATATATGTGTGTGTGTAGATAGATAACTAAATAGACAGATGAATATAGATATAGATACAGCGTTTTCTCTGACTGCACGGCACAAAATTTTCGTTTATTGAGCTGAAATTCATAATGACACGGATATTGTCAGCACTTTTCTTCACTTTCCGTTCGAGTTCACAGGTGTGGCTGTTGACAAGGAAAGTGCAGAGAGATAAGCTTCGTT
>NC_091584.1:24665924-24669769 GCF_042767895.1 Penaeus vannamei
CAACCTGTGAACACACGTAAGGGTCGATATGATACTGAAGGTGATCGGGTACGGGAAAGAAGAGAGCAAGAAAGGAGACTGACTGACTGACTGACTCTGACTGACTGATTGACTGACTGACTGACTGACTGACTGACTGACTCTGACTGACTGACTGACTGACTCTGACTGACTGACTGACTCTGACCGACTTTTGACTGACTGACTGACTGACTGACTGACTGACTCTGACTGACTGACTGACTGACTGACACTAACTGACTGACTGACACTGACTGACTCTGACTGACTGACTGACTGACTCTGACTGACTGACTGACACTCACTGACTGACTGACTCTGACTGACTGACACTCACTGACTGACTGACTCTGACTGATTGTCTGACTGACTCTGACTGACTCTGACTGACTGACTGACTGACTGACTGACTGACTGACTGACTCTGACTGACTGACTGACTGACTGACTCTGACTGACTGACTGACTGACTGACACTGACTGACTGACTCTGACTGACTGACTGACTCTGACTGACTGACTGACTCTGACTGACTGACTGACTGACTCTGACTGACTGACTGACTGACTGACTCTGACTGACTGACTGACTGACTGACTCTGACTGACTGACTGACTGACTGACTCTGACTGACTGACACTGACTGACTGACTGACTGACTGACTCTGACTGACTGACTGACTGAGACAAAGACAGACAAAAACAATGACTGACTGACGCTGACTGACTGACAGAGACCAAGACAGACAAAAACAAAGGCAGAGACAGACAGACAGACAGACCAACAGATAAACAGACAAACAGACAGAGAGAAACAGAGAAGAAAAATAAGATTGAGAAAAAATACGAAGAGAGGAGAGAAACGAAAAACAAACAGATAAAGGCGGGAGAGAGACATACAGAAAGAAAGTCAACCAACATGAATTTATTACAACATTTAATGATTCTTATAGACTGTAGATTGTGATCAATATTCACCCTTAATTGCGCATTTCTATTCAATTTAGCATATCTTGATATATCTTCTATATCACTACTGATAAAACAATATAAATATAAATTGATAACTCTATCGTACTTTCTCTCTTCCTCTTTTACTCTTAAAAAAAAAAAAATATTCACGTCTGTAAAAAAAAAAAAAAAAAAAAAAAAAAATTAAATGTTTTATATATAGAAAACTACATAGAAATGTTGAGATACATAGAACCCATTATGCAACGGATTCCTAAGTGCCACTGCTGAATTTAATTGCAAGTTAAACTGCCTTTATAGTGCCAACTCGGTAGCGAAATTGTTGCATCGGAATGGAGCCAAAATACTGCCGGCTTTTAGCAATAACAATGAATCTCTTATAAATCAACTGTATTTTTTACGTTTATAAATAAAGTCTGCTGCTCAACGTAAATGACTCGAAAACAGGCATATAACTCTATGTAGACTAATTTGCATATGGAGTTAATTATTTCGTCAGGGGTTTTTAACGCGACCCTGCTCTTGGTGGGAACAGTGGCATCTGATCCCCTCTCCCTCTTGTTCAGACTCTGTGGGTGGGTAGGGGGGTCTGCCTGTCTGTGTCTGTGTCTGTGTATGTGTATGTTTCTGCCTCTGTCTCAGCCTGCCGCTTTCTCGCTCCTTTTCTATAAATGTCCCTGTCTCTCTGTCTCTCTGTCTCTCTGTCTTTCTGTTTTTTTCTGTCTTTCTGTCTTTCTGTCTCTCTGTCTCTCTGTCTTTCTGTCTCTGTCTTTCTGTCTCTCTGTGTCTATCTCTCTGTCTCTCACTTTCTGTCTTTCTGTCTCTCTGTCTTTCTGTCTCTGTCTTTCTGTCTCTCTGTGTCTATCTCTCTGTCTCTCACTTTCTGTCTTTCTGTCTCTCTGTCTCTCTGTCTCTCTCTCTCTCTCTCTCTACCTACCTCTTTATCTATCTTTTATATCTATCTATCTATACAGATATATTTTCTATCAATATCTCATCTTTCTCTCCCTCTATCTGTTTACCTCTTTATCTATCTTTTTATTTATCTATAAATATATCTATCAACACACATACACTTTCTATCTGTATCTCTTTATCTCTCTCTCCCTCTCTCTATCAACCTCTTTATCAATCTCTTTTTTTTATCTATTTATCTATCTATCTATCTATACACACACACATCAATATCTCTTTCTCTTTCTCTCTCTATCTCTACCTATCTATCTTTTTATATATTTATTTATCTATCTATCTACACACACACATATATATAGACATGTGTGTGTGTTTACTAGAATATGATCATAGTTTTCGACATTATAATGTTCTAATAAAAAAAATAATAATAATAAAAGAAAAAAGGAAAAAATAGGAGATTTAAAACCTATTAACAGCGTCCAAAAAGTCCAGAAAATTATTTTCCAAGATGTAAATAAAACATCTCATTAAAAAGTAAATCTTTGGAGATGTATTTGCTGTCTGGGGAGGGGGAAGGGGGGGAGGGGAGGGGGAAGGGGGGAGGGGAGGTGGACCCCACGCCAGTATTTAAACAAAAAATAATAAAACTTTCTTTTTTTTGTTTTTGGTTTAGATGTTATTGGTATCTGTAGATTATTTTAAGTTTCTTTTAATTTGTCTTTACAGCATATACGTATACCTCCGTACCATATGGTTAAAGCAGTTTTGTATCTACAATTTACAATACATTTAATTAGCCCTGTGGTCGACACAGTTTGAATTTTAATTGAGCTTTATTTAATTTGTATATGGCCTTGAACCCTCGCAATCGCTGTGTATGTTGGTATTGGGCTTATGATACATATTTTTATGGCCGGTGTTACGCGTACGGCTGCCGTATCCGTATCCAGCCCAACCCTACCCTACCCTACCCTATCCGACCCGACCCGACCCGACCCGACCCGACCCGACCCGACCCGACCCGACCTAACCCAACCCAACCCAACCCATCCCATCCCAACCCAACCCAACCCAACCCATCCCATCCCAACCCATCCCATCCCAACCCAACCCAACCCAACCCAACCCAACCCAACCCAACCCAACCCTACCCATCCCCTCCCCACCCAACCCCAACCCAACCCACCCCAACCCCAACCCAACCCTACCCAACCTTACCCAACCCTACCTAACCCATCCTAAGCCAATCCAAGCCTACCCAACCCTACCCAATCCATCCTAACCCAACCTAACCCAATCCAAACCTGCCCAACCCTACCCAACCTTACCCAACCCTACCTAACCCAACCCAAGGCAATCCAACCTTACCCAACCCTACCCAATCCATCCTAACCCAACCTAAACCAACCCAACCCAACCCAACCCAACCCAACCCAACCCAACCCAACCCTAGCCTACCCTACCCTACCCTACCCAACCCAACCCAACCCAACCCTACCCTACCCTACCCTACCCTACCCTACCCAACCCAACCCAACCCAACCCTACCCCACCCAACCCCACCCAACCCTACCCAACCCAACCCAACCCTACCCAACCCTACCCAACCCAACCCAACCCAACCCAACCCAACCCAACCCTACCCAACCAACCCAACCCAACCCAACCCAACCCAACCCTACCCAACCCAACCCAACCCAACCCAACCAAACCCTACCCAACCCAACCCAACCCAACCCAACCCAACCCTACCCAACCCTACCCTACCCTACCCTACCCAACCCAACCCAACCCAACCCAACCCTACCCAACCCAACCTAACCCAACCCAACCCAACCCCACCCAACCCTACCCCACCCCACCCAACCCCACCCCACCCAACCCTACCCAACCCAACCCCACCCCACCCAACCCAACCCAACCCAACCCTACC
>NC_091584.1:24720269-24725269 GCF_042767895.1 Penaeus vannamei
GAGAGAGGAAGGAAAATCGACGTTCATTATCCACTAACTCAAAAAAGAGTAAAAAGAAAAAAAAAAAAAAAGGAAGAAAATAAACAGAAAAAAACGGAAAGCGAAAAACGGAAAACGTAAAAGAAAAATACATAAGGAAAATTAATCCCCGTCAAAGGATTATCTAATCTGGACATGGGGATTTGACATACCTTAGAATTTAATCTAAAAAAAAAAAAAAAAAAAAAAAAAAAAAAGGAGAGAGAGAGAGAGAGGGAAATAAAATCGACGTTCATTATCCACAAACTCAAAAAAAGTAAAAATAATAATAATAATAATAATAAATAAATAGAAATAAAAAAAAGAAGAAAATAAACAGAAAAAAAGGAAAGCGAAAAACGGAAAACGAAAAAGAAAAATACTTAAGGGAAATTAATCCCCGTCAAAGGATTATCTAATCTGGACATGAAGCTTTGACATACCTTAGAATTTAATCTAAAAACAAAACAAAAACAAAAAGAAAAACAAAACAAAAACAAAAAAAGGAGAGAAAGAGAGAGAGGAAAGAAAATCGACATTCAATATCCACTATCTCAAAAAAAGAGTAAAAAAAAAAAAAAAAAAAACTGAAGAAAATAAACGAAAAATAAAAATAAATAGGAAAATCTAAGAAAAATGAGAGAGAGAGAGAGAGGAAAGAAAATCGACTTTCAATATCCACTAACTCAAAAAAGAGATAAAAAAGGAAAAAAGAAAGATAAACAGAAAAACCGGAAAGCGAAAAACGGAAAACGAAAAAGAAAAATACATAAGGAAAATTAATCCCCGTCAAAGGATTATCTAATCTGGACATGAAGATTTGACATATCTTAGAATTTAATCTAAAAACAAAAACAATAAAGGAGAGAAAGAGAGAGAGGAAAGAAAATCGACGTTCAATATCCACTAAAAAAAACTCAAAAAAGAGTTTTAAAAAACCTGAAGAAAATAGACAGAAAAAAACCGGAAAGCGAAAAACGGAAAACGAAAAAGAAAAATACTTAAGGGAAATTAATCCCCGTCAAAGGATCATCTAATCTGGACACGGAGATTTGACATACCTTAGAATTTAATCTAAAAACAAAACAAAAACAAAAAGAAAAACAAAACAAAAACAAAAAAAGGAGAGAGAGAGAGAGAGGAAAGAAAATCGACATTCAAGATCCACTAACTCAAAAAAGAGTAAAAAGAAAAACTGAAGAAAATAAACGAAAAATAAAAATAAATAGGGAAAATTTAATAAAAAGGAGAGAGAGAGAGAGAGAGGAAAGAAAATCGACGTACAATATCCACAAACTCAAAAAAGAGTTAAAAAAAAGGAAGAAAATAAACAGAAAAAACGGAAAACGAAAAAGAAAAATACATAAGGAAAATTAATCCCCGTCAAAGGATTATCTAATCTGGACATGAAGATTTGACATACCTTAGAATGTAATCTAAAAAAAGAAATTAAAAAAAAAAAAAAAATAAAAAATAAAACAAAAAAACAAAAAAAAGGAGAGAGAGAAAGGAAAGAAAATCGACGTTCAAGATCCACTAACTCAAAAAAAGAGTTAAAAAAAGGAAGAAAATAAACAGAAAAAACGGAAAACGAAAAACGGAAAACGAAAAAGGGAAATACACAAGGAAAATTAATCACCGACAAAGAATTACCTAATCTGGACATGTACATTTGACATACCTTAGAATTTAATCTAAAAACAAAACAAAAACAAAAAGAAAAACAAAACAAAAACAAAAAAAGGAGAGAAAGAGAAATATGAAAGAAAATCGACATTCAATACCCACTAACTCAAAAAAGGGGAAAAAGAAAAACTGAAGAAAATAAACGAAAAATAAAAATAAATAGGAAAGTTTAATAAAAAGGAGAGAGAGAGAGAGAGAGGAAAGAAAATCGACTTTCAATATCCACTAACTCAAAAAAGAGTTAAAAAAAGGAAGAAAATAAACAGAACAAAAACGGAAAGCGAAAAACGGAAAACGAAAAAGAAAAATACATAAGGAAAATTAATCCCCGTCAAAGGATTATCTAATCTGGACATGTACATTTGATGATTGAGGCGCTGGTCACGTTAGAGAAGGAATTTCATCCACAGAACAAAAAAAAAAAAAAAAAAAAAAAAGAAAAAAAAAAAGGATAGAAAGAAAGAAAGCACACAAAAACAAAACAAAGAAAAAACAAGAAAGAAGGATAAAAAGAAAGAAAACACACACACAAAAAACAAAGAAAAACAAGAAAGGAGGACAGAAAGATGGAAAAAGAGAAAGAAAAAAAAAAATGTTGGATATAAATAAAACCCTATACAAAAGCCATTTTAGAATTAAGTAAATATACGTTGTCTTGCTCCCTGTCCTCTCCCCTGTCCCCTCTCCCTTCCTTTCCCTTCCCTTCCCTACCTCCTCCCCTCCCCTTCCCTGTCCCCTCCCTACCTCCTCCCCTCCCTACCTCCTCCCCTCCCCTCCCTTCCCTCTCCCCTCCCTTCCCTTCCCCTGTCCCCTCCCCTCCCCTCCCTTCCCTACCTCCTCCCCTTTCCCTTCCCCTACCCCCTCCTCTCCCCTTTCCCCTCCCCTTCCCTCCCTTACCTCCTCCCTTCCCTACCTCCTCAACTCCCCTCCCCTCCCCTCCCCTGCCTTCCCCTCCCTTACCTCCTCCCCTCTCCCTTCCCTCCTCTACCTCCTCCGCTCCCTCAACCCCCCCCCCCCCTCACCTCCCTTTCCCTCCTCGCCTCTCATTTACACTTACCGTGATGAATACTGCACATCCGTAGGTATACATACACCAAACAGTAACTGTGGGAACGTCAGCTCTTGGGTGAACAAAGAGGTAATCTGCAATGGTAAACTAGAAGCAAAGGTTCATGAATACACATTTATCTTTATTATCGTTATTAACACTATCAGCATAATCGTTGCTGTTATTACTAGAATTAAAATGATTATTATTAGTGATATTAGCCATGTAGTACAGGCGATAGGGTGTATCTGTTACATACCTGTTGTCTCATCTCTTTGGGGAGTAAATGCATCGGGTGTGAATTTCCACTGTTATGACTGGGTGTCGTGAAGTGAGGATTTCTTGCCTGAGATGTGTCTGAGGATCTTGAAGTGAGGATTTCTTAACTGAGGATCTTGAAGTGAGGATTTCTTAGCTGAGGATCGTCTGAGGATCTTGAAGTGAGGATTTCTTAGCTGAGGATCGTCTGAGGATCTTGAAGTGAGGATTTCTTACCTTTTGTCTGAGGATCTTCAAGTGAGGATTCCTTTCCTGTGGTGCGTCTGAAGAATCTAGAAGTGAGGATTTCTTAGCTGAGGATCTAGAAGTGAGGATTTCTTAGCTGAGGATCTAGAAGTGAGGATTTCTTGCCTGAGGATCTTGAAGTGAGGATTTCTTAGCTGTGGTGAGTCTGGGGATCTTGAAGTGAGGACTTCTTAGCTGAGGAGCGGCTGAGGATCTTGAAGTGAGGATTTCTTGCCTTTTGTCTGAGGATCAAGTGAGGATTTCTTACCTTTTGTCTGAGGATCAAGTGAGGATTTCTTACCTTTTGACTGAGGATCGTGAAGTGAGGATTTCTTAGCTGAGGATCGTCTGAAGAATCTATGAGGATTTCTTCTCCTTATCCTCTCCCTCTGTTAATTAGCTTATGCAAATTTCTCCATGGGGCTTCATGATTAATTTTCGTGTTGATATCGAGAAAAACGGTCTTTGAAGTTGAATCCGATGGAATCCATGAGTTAAGATGGACTTTCATTCCCAAAATTAATGAGTTAAGATGGAGTTTAATTTCCAGAATTAATGAATGAAGATGGACTTTTATTTCCATAATTAATGAGTTAAGGTGGACTTTCACTTCCATATTTAATGAGTTAAGATGGACTTTCATTTCCAAAATGAATGAGTTAAGATGGACTTTCATTTCGAAAATTAATGAGTTAAGATGGACTTTCATTTCGAAAATTAATGAGTTAAGATGGACTTTCATTTCTAGAATGAATGAGTTAAGATGGACTTTCATTTCCAAAATTATTGAGTTGAGATGGAATTTCATTTCCAAAATGAATGTTAAGATGGACTTTCATTTCCAAAATGAATGAGTTGAGATGGACTATCATTTCCAAAATTAAGGAGTTAAGATGGACTTTCATCTCCAAAAGTAATGAGTTAAGATAGACTTTCACTTCCAAAATGAATGAGTTAAGATGAACTTTCATTTCCATAATTTATGAGTTAAGATGGACTTTCACTTCTAAAATTAATGAGTTAAGATGGACTTTCATTTCCAAAATGAATGAGTTAAGATGGACTTTCATTTCCAAAATTAATGAGTTAAGGTGGACTTTCACTTCTAAAATGAATGAGTTAAGATGGACTTTCACTTATTATCATTGCTATCATTATTATTATTATTGTTATTATTATTATTGCTATCGTTATTATTATTGTTATTATTATTGCTATCATTAATACTATTGTTATTATTATTGCTATCATGAACATTATTGTTATTATTACTATTGCTGTCATTATTGTTATTGTTATGATCATTATTGGTATCATTATTATTATTATTATTATCATTATTATCATTATTGCTTTCATTATTATCATTATTATTATTGCTATCATTATAATCATTATCATTACCATTATCACACACTCACACACACACATAGATATAACTGTACACGGTTGATAGTGGGAGTCACACAGTCGAAGGGTTTGCATAAATTCTCTTTTTTGAACAAATTGTAACTGCACCGCTCATTTTGAACATGCATATTCCTGTATTCGTAAACGCACACACATACAGACACACATGTACACACACAATATATGTATATATATATATATATATATATATATATATATATATATATATATATATATGTATGTATGTATGTATGTATATATATATATATTTATATATATATATATATGTATATATATATATTTATATATATATGTATATATGTATGTATGTATG
>NC_091584.1:24730269-24732769 GCF_042767895.1 Penaeus vannamei
TATATATATATATATATATATATATATATATATATATATATACATATATATATATATATATATATATATATATATATATATATATACAGATTTTATATATATATATATATATATATATATATATATATATATATATATATATATATATATATATATACATGCGTGTGTGTATGTGTCTTTATATATATATATATATATATATATATATATATATATATATATATATATATATATATATATATATATATATATATATATATATATATATATATATATATATATATATATATATATATATATATATATATATATATACATGTACGTGAACATATACATATACATATATGTATATGTATATACATATATATAAGTATATATATATGTATATATATATAGATAGATATAGATATAGATAGATAGATAGATAGATAGATAGATATAGATAGATATCTCACACACACACACATATATATAAATTCATATATAACTGTCGAGATCATTATTTATTCGACATTTAAAATGGTGCGTTGGTTCTAATTTCAAAGCTAAGTACGTCACTGAAACATTTGTTTACATGTTTTTATATTTCTAAAGGCATATCAATATAGCACAATTTAGAGTTATAACAAATAGAGTAAATTACAATACCAACTTATAAATGGTTTGTTTGTTTAAATGTTAATAATAAATTTGGGGGGAAAGCAACAAGTTTGTTACTAACGATTTCTCTCGTCAGTTGCTGTCCTTCCGTGTACAGATAAGGTTTAGTGCTGATATTCAAAATCGTGTTTTGCGCTGATATTATAGATTGTAATGCTTGATAAGCATATTAGCGTAATTGTGCATCCCTTTGTAATGATTTAGGATAATTGAGACGAATCATTGCTGTCCTCACACACAGAAAGAAATGATTGAGAAAATGCGGCGAGAACAAGACGACATATTGCTTTGTTGACAAAAAAAAAAAAAGTTATTTATTTAATTATCTTAATGGTCCGTGGATACAGCAACGGGAATAGTATCAGGTGGCATTTCCGGTGATGTCAATGATTGATGGAGAATCAGATTAGTTATCAGAGTAAAAGCGCAAGTTGAAGGAAATTGTGGAGATCGGAGGAATGGGGGGGGGAACGATTGGCTTATGTCCTAGTTAGATCATGGATAGGATTCTGATTGTCTCGATTTCGTCCCATATATATTTTGATTTTGTTTATTAAAATGTCTTTTGATTCGTAATTAGTAGGAAAAGGGAGGGAATACAGTTGACCTTAGAATTTAATTAAGTTAGTTGAGAATATTGCGTGTTTAAATGATTATATTTACTAATAAGATTTACATGATGATATGCCAGCTGTTCATTATTATTTATGGAATAAAATAATAATTATAATAATAATGATAATGATGATAATGTTAATAGCAATATCAATAAAAGTAATAGTAATAAGAAATAAAAATAATAACAAGAACAATAATAGTAATAATAATGATAATAAAAGTGATAAAGATAATGATAGTAATAATAATGATAATAATGATTATAATAATCATCATAATAACAATGATAATATCAATGATAATGATAACAGTAATGTAAATTATAATAATGAGTGTAATAATGATAACTACAGTAGTGATGGTGACAGTAATAGCAATAATAATGACAACTGAAATAATGATAATGATAAGCGTGATGATAATGATGATCATACTGATTATGATGATATTATTAGTTATAAAGATAATGATAGTGATAATGATGAGAACAGTGATAGTGACGATGATAATAGTTCTGATGATAATGATAGTGATAAAGAGGATAACAGCAATAGTGATGATAATAATGATGGTACAACTGCTATTACTACTAACGATAAAGATGATAATAATAATCAAGATAATTAGAATAATAATTAGATGCGTAATAACAACAACACTGATAATAACGCTAGAAACAGAGGGAGAAGAAGAGAATAATAAGTACGAGGGAAGCAAGGAGGAAGAACAAAGGAGGTAAAGGAGAAATCGGAATAAGAAAGAGAGAGAGATTAATTATGTAAAAGGAAATGAACGAATAAAACTAGAAGAACATTTAATTCTAATAATTCATCTATATTTCGGAAACGCTTAGATAACAAACCAATAAATAATTACATAGAAGAATCGTACATAATTAGTATGTAATATTGATAAATGCAATAATGTGAACGTAGAAAATAGAAAGAGGGAAAGTTGAAATGAGGAATGAAAAATAAATCGAAGATGTTGCAAAGGAGAGAGAGAGAGAGAGAGAGCGAGAGAGAGAGAGAGAGAGAGAGAGAGAGAGAGAGAGAGAGAGAGAGAGAGAGAGAGAGAACGAACCAGACAGACAGACAGAGAGAAAGATAGATAGGTACACACACATACACACCCACGCCCACACTCATATGTGCGTTTATGTGTGTGTGTATGTATAGAGAGAGAGAAGAAGAGAAGCGGAAAAGTAAAAGGATTATATACA
>NC_091584.1:24750269-24760269 GCF_042767895.1 Penaeus vannamei
AAAAAAATGAATAAAAATAGTAGTTATTTCGAAAGAGAGAGAAAAAGATGAATAAAAATAGTAGTTATTTCGAAAGAGAGAGAAAAAGATGAATAAAAATAGTAGTTATTTCGAAAGAGAGAGAGAGAGAGAAAAAAAAGAATAAAAATAGTAGTTATTTCGAAAGAGAGAGAAAAAAAATGAATAAAAATAGTAGTTATTTCGAAAGAGAGAGAAAAAAAATGAATAAAAATAGTAGTTATTTCGAAAGAGAGAGAAAAAGATGAATAAAAATAGTAGTTATTTCGAAAGAGAGAGAGAAAAAAAATGAATAAAAATAGTAGTTATTTCGAAAGAGAGAGAAAAAGATGAATAAAAATAGTAGTTATTTCGAAAGAGAGAGAGAAAAAAAATGAATAAAAATAGTAGTTATTTCGAAAGAGAGAGAAAAAAATGAATAAAAATAGTAGTTATTTCGAAAGAGAGAGAGAAAAAAAAGAAAAATAGTAGTTATTTCGAAAGAGAGACAAAAAATATGAATAAAAATAGTAGTTATCTCGAAAGAGAGAGAAAAAAATGAATAAAAATAGTAGTTATTTCGAAAGAGAAAAAAATGAATAAAAATAGTAGTTATTTCGAAAGAGAAAAAAATGAATAAAAATAGTAGTTATTTCGAAAGAGAGAGAAAAAATGAATAAAAATAGTAGTTATTTCGAAAGAGAGAGAAAAAATGAATAAAAATAGTAGTTATTTCGAAAGAGAGAGAAAAAAATGAATAAAAATAGTAGTTATTTCGAAAGAGAGAGAAAAAAATGAATAAAAATAGTAGTTATTTCGAAAGAGAGAGAAAAAATGAATAAGAATAGTAGTTATTTCGAAAGAGAGAGAAAAAATGAATAAAAATAGTAGTTATTTCGAAAGAGAGAGAAAAAAATGAATAAAAATAGTAGTTATTTCGAAAGAGAGAGAAAAAAATGAATAAAAATAGTAGTTATTTCGAAAGAGAGAGAAAAAAATGAATAAAAATAGTAGTTATTTCGAAAGAGAGAGAAAAAAATGAATAAAAATAGTAGTTATTTCGAAAGAGAGAGAAAAAAATGAATAAAAATAGTAGTTATTTCGAAAGAGAGAGAAAAAAATGAATAAAAATAGTAGTTATTTCGAAAGAGAGAGAGAAAAAAATGAATAAAAATAGTAGTTATTTCGAAAGAGAGAGAAAAAAAGAAAAATAGTAGTTATTTCGAAAGAGAGAGAAAGAAATTGATAAAAATAGTAGTTATTTCGAAAGAGAGAGAGAAAAAAAAGAGAAATAGTAGTTATTTCGAAAGAGAGAGAAAAAAAATGAATAAAAATAGTAGTTATTTCGAAAGAGAGAGAAAAAAAGAAAAATAATAGTTATTTCGAAAGAGAGAGAAAAAAAGAAAAATAATAGTTATTTCGAAAGAGAGAGAAAAAAAGAAATGAAAAATAGTAGTTATTTCGAAAGAGAGAGAGAAAAAATGAATAAAAATAGTAGTTATTTCGAAAGAGAGAGAAAAAAATGAATAAAAATAGTAGTTATTTCGAAAGAGAGAGAAAAAAATGAATAAAAATAGTAGTTATTTCGAAAGAGAGAGAAAAAAATAAATAAAAATAGTAGTTATTTCGAAAGAGAGAGAAAAAAATGAATAAAAATAGTAGTTATTTCGAAAGAGAGAGAAAAAAATGAATAAAAATAGTAGTTATTTCGAAAGAGAGAGAAAAAAATGAATAAAAATAGTAGTTATTTCGAAAGAGAGAGAAAAAGATGAATAAAAATAGTAGTTATTTCGAAAGAGAAAAAAATGAATAAAAATAATAGTTATTTCGAAAGAGAGAGAAAAAATGAATAAAAATAGTAGTTATTTCGAAAGAGAAAAAAATGAATAAAAATAATAGTTATTTCGAAAGAGAGAGAAAAAATAATAAAAATAGTAGTTATTTCGAAAGAGAGAGAAAAAAAAAAAATAAAAATAGTAGTTATTTCGAAAGAGAGAGAGAAAAAAAAAGAAAAATAGTAGTTATTTCGAAAGAGAGAGAAAAAAAAAATGAATAAAAATAGTAGTTACTTCGAAAGAGAGAGAAAAAGATGAATAAAAATAGTAGTTATTTCGAAAGAGAGAGAAAAAGATGAATAAAAATAGTAGTTATTTCGAAAGAGAGAGAAAAAAATGAATAAAAATAGTAGTTATTTCGAAAGAGAGAGAAAAAAAATGAATAAAAATAGTAGTTATTTCGAAAGAGAGAGAAAAAGATTAATAAAAATAGTAGTTATTTCGAAAGAGAGAGAAAAAAAATGAATAAAAATAGTAGTTATTTCGAAAGAGAGAGAAAAAATGAATAAAAATAGTAGTTATTTCGAAAGAGAGAGAGAAAAAAATGAATAAAAATAGTAGTTATTTCGAAAGAGAGAGAAAAAAATGAATAAAAATAGTAGTTATTTCGAAAGAGAGAGAAAAAAATGAATAAAAATAGTAGTTATTTCGAAAGAGAGAGAAAAAATATGAATAAAAATAGTAGTTATTTCGAAAGAGAGAGAAAAAATGAATAAAAATAGCAGTTATTTCGAAAGAGAGAGAAAAAAATGAATAAAAATAGTAGTTATTTCGAAAGAGAGAGAAAAAAATGAATAAAAATAGTAGTTATTTCGAAAGAGAGAGAAAAAATATGAATAAAAATAGTAGTTATTTCGAAAGAGAGAGAAAAAATGAATAAAAATAGTAGTTATTTCGAAAGAGAGAGAAAAAAATGAATAAAAATAGTAGTTATTTCGAAAGAGAGAGAAAAAAATGAATAAAAATAGTAGTTATTTCGAAAGAGAGAGAAAAAAATGAATAAAAATAGTAGTTATTTCGAAAGAGAGAGAAAAAAATGAATAAAAATAGTAGTTATTTCGAAAGAGAGAGAAAAAAAATGAATAAAAATAGTAGTTATTTCGAAAGAGAGAGAAAAAAAATGAATAAAAATAGTAGTTATTTCGAAAGAGAGAGAAAAAAAGAAAAATAGTAGTTATTTCGAAAGAGAGAGAAAAAAAATGAATAAAAATAGTAGTTATTTCGAAAGAGAGAGAAAAAAATGAATAAAAATAGTAGTTATTTCGAAAGAGAGAGAAAAAAATGAATAAAAATAGTAGTTATTTCGAAAGAGAGAGAAAAAAAGAAAAATAGTAGTTATTTCGAAAGAGAGAGAGAAAAAAAGAAAAATAGTAGTTATTTCGAAAGAGAGAGAAAAAAAATGAATAGAAATAGTAGTTATTTCGAAAGAGAGAGAAAAAAATGAATAAAAATAGTAGTTATTTCGAAAGAGAGAGAAAAAAAATGAATAAAAATAGTAGTTATTTCGAAAGAGAGAGAAAAAATGAATAAAAATAGTAGTTATTTCGAAAGAGAGAGGAAAAAATGAATAAAAATAGTAGTTATTTCGAAAGAGAGAAAAAAATTAATAAAAATAGTAGTTATTTAGAAAGAGAGAGAAAAAAAATGAATAAAAATAGTAGTTATTTCGAAAGGCAGGAAAAAGATGACACATGGCTTTTGATTTATATCTATCTATCTACATATGTGTGTATGTGTACATATACATTTTTGATATATATACATACAACTTGTTTGTTTGTATATATATGTATACGAATACATATATATTTTTTTATGTAAATATGTAACTTTTGTGTATATATATGTGTGTGTGTGTGCGTGTGTTTGTTTGTTTGTGTTTGTGTTTGTGTGTGTGTGTGTGTGTGTGTGTGTGTGTGTGTGTGTGTGTGTGTGTGTGTGTGTGTGTGTGTGTGTGTGTGTGTGTGTGTGTGTGTGTATTATACATATGCACAAATCAAAAACGCACATCTATTTTGCGTGCTCATCGCCCGCTCCTTGCTTCTTTAAATTTTCTCTGAAAATCTTAGATTATTTATTTTGTGCAGAATCAAAAACCACCATTCTCAAAATTTCCACAAAAAAACGCGTAGTTCGTGAGTTCCTTAACCTTTTTTTCCATTTTTATCTATCTATCATTGTCATTATTATTGCTATTATCTTTTATCATCATTACTATCACTTTTTTATTTGTTTTTTCTATTTCTTATTTATTTATTTTGCTGCAGATACTCCGTGGTGTGGTAGTAAGGCTTATTGTGATCGAGGTTTTAGCGAAACGTTTTCTCTCCTAAACGTTTACATTCTGGGAATTCCGTTATAACACACGTGTCTATTGTGTATCCAGACTGTAGAGTGTTTTTCTTGCGCGGGGAATATTACAATTTTTTTTTTTTATGCGCGGAAAACATCATTTTGTCTGCATTTGCGCGGACGGATCTGCGGACGGATGGTGAAATAAGTGCGCGGAAAGGTCAAAGGAATTTTATGCGCGGAAGACGAATTAAAAAATGATAATAATTAAGCGTGCGCGAATAGTTACCCGAGAACTACATTTGCGCGGAAAGGTCAAAGGAATTTTATGCGCGGGAGATTAATTAATTAAAAAAAAAAAAGAATCAAACGTGCGCGGAAAGTCATCCGAGAACTACATTTGGGCGAAAAGGTCAAAGGAATTTTATGCGCGGAAGATGAATTAAAAAAAAAAAAAAATTAAACGTGGGCGGAAAGGTCAAAGGAATTTTATGCGCGGAAGATGAATTAAAAAAAAAAAAAAAATTAAACGTGGGCGGAAAGGTCAAAGGAATTTTGTGCGCGGACGATGAATTAGAAAAAAAATAAATAAATAAGCGTGCGCGGAAAGTTACCCGAGAATTGCATTTGCGCGGAAAGGTCAAAGGAATTTTATGCGCGGAAGATGAATTAATAAAAAAAAAAGAATTAAACGTGCGCGGAAAGGTCAAAGGAATTTTATGCGCGGAAGATGAATTAAAAATAAATAAATAAATAAGCGTGCGCGGAAAGGTCAAAGGAATTTTATGCGCGGACGATGAATTAAAAAAAAAAAGAAGAGAATTAAACCTGCGCGGAAAATTACCCGAGAACAACATTTGCGCGGAAAGGTCAAAGCAATTTTATGCGCGGAAGATGAAGATGAAAAAAAAAAGAAAAAAAAAAGGTTACCCGAGAACCACATTTGCGCGAAAAGAATTTGACTAAATCATTTCTGCTCTAAAGTCTGTCTGTGTCTTCCCGCCCATGTTGCAAGAGCACGGGAGGAAAGTGATTTATGCTCCTCGTTGCACATTGATTATTGCAATGTACCCTTCACACTGAGGAGTAATTTCAAGGGCGAGCATATAAGAGTATTTTCAAGGGCGAGCATAGAGATTTTCAAGGGCGAGCATAGAGATTTTCAAGGGCGAGCATAGAAGAATATTTTCAAGGGCGAGCATCGAGGAGTATTTCCAAGGGCGAGCAGAGAGGAGTATTTCCAAGGGCGAGCATCGAGGCGTATTTCCAAGGGCGACCATCGAGGAGTATTTCCAAGGGCGAGCATCGAGGAGTATTTCCAAGGGCGAGCATCGAGGAGTATTTTCAAGGGCGAGCATAGAGGAGTATTTTCAAGGGCGAGCATAGAGGAGTATTTTCAAGGGCGAGCATATAAGAGTATTTTCAAGGACGAGCTTAGAAGAATATTTTCAAGGGCGAGCATAGAAGAGTATTTTCAAGGGCGAGCATATAAGAGTATTTTCAAGGGCGAGCATCGAGGAGTATTTCCAAGGGCGAGCATAGAAGAATATTTTCAAGGGCGATCATAGAAGAGTATTTCCAAGGGCGAGCATAGAAGAATATTTCCAAGGGCGACCATCGAGGAGTATTTCCAAGGGCGAGCACAGAGGAGTATTTCCAAGGGCGAGCATCGAGGAGTATTTCAAAGGGCGAGCATAGAAGAGTATTTCCAAGGGCGAGCATCGAGGAGTATTTTCAAGGGCGAGCATATAAGAGTATTTTCAAGGGCGAGCATCGAGGAGTATTTCCAAGGGCGACCATCGAGGAGTATTTCCAAGGGCGAGCATAGAGGAGTATTTCCAAGGGCGACCATCGAGGAGTATTTCCAAGGGCGAGCATAGAAGAATATTTCCAAGGGCGAGCATATAAGAGTATTTCCAAGGGCGACCATCGAGGAGTAATTCCAAGGGCGAGCATAGAGGAGTATTTCCAAGGGCGACCATCGAGGAGTATATCCAAGGGCGAGCATATAAGAGTATTTCCAAGGGCGAGCATATAAGAGTATTTCCAAGGGCGAGCATAGAAGAATATTTCCAAGGGCGAGCATATAAGAGTATTTCCAAGGGCGAGCATATAAGAGTATTTCCAAGGGCGAGCATAGAAGAATATTTCCAAGGGCGAGCATCGAGGAGTATTTCCAAGGGCGAGCATAGAAGAATATTTCCAAGGGCGAGCATCGAGGAGTATTTCCAAGGGCGAGCATAGAGGAGTATTTCCAAGGGCGAGCATAGAGGAGTATTTTCAAGGGCGAGCATAGAGATTTTCAAGGGCGAGCATCGAGGAGTATTTTCAAGGGCGAGCATAGAGGAGTATTTTCAAGGGCGAGCATAGAGGAGTATTTTCAAGGGCGAGCATCGAGGAGTATTTTCAAGGGCGAGCATAGAGGAGTATTTTCAAGGGCGAGCATAGAGGAGTATTTCCAAGGGCGAGCACAGGGGAGTATTTCCAAGGGCGAGCATAGAGGAGTATTTTCAAGGGCGAGCATATAAGAGTATTTCCAAGGGCGAGCATAGAAGAGTATTTCCAAGGGCGAGCATGGAGGAGTATTTCCAAGGGCGAGCATAGAAGAGTATTTCTAAGGACGAGCATAGAAGAATATTTCCAAGGGCGAGTATCGAGGAGTATTTCCAAGGACGAGCATAGAAGAGTATTTCCAAGGGCGAGCATATAAGAGTATTTCCAAGGGCGAGCATAGAGGAGTATTTCCAAGGGCGAGCATAGAAGAGTATTTCCAAGGGCGTGCATAGAAGAGTATTTCCAAGGGCGAGCATATAAGAGTATTTCCAAGGGCGAGCATAGAGGAGTATTTCCAAGGGCGAGCATAGAAGAGTATTTCCAAGGGCGAGCATATAAGAGTATTTCCAAGGGCGAGCATAGAGGAGTATTTCCAAGGGCGAGCATAGAAGAGTATTTCCAAGGGCGAGCATATAAGAGTATTTCCAAGGGCGAGCATAGAGGAGTATTTTCAAGGGCGACCATCGAGGAGTATTTTCAAGGGTGAGCATAGAGGAGTATTTCCAAGGGCGAGCATATAAGAGTATTTCCAAGGGCGAGCATAGAGGAGTATTTCCAAGGGCGTGCATAGAAGAGTATTTCCAAGGGCGAGCATATAAGAGTATTTCCAAGGGCGAGCATAGAGGAGTATTTCCAAGGGCGAGCATAGAAGAGTATTTCCAAGGGCGAGCATATAAGAGTATTTCCAAGGGCGAGCATCGAGGAGTATTTCCAAGGGCGAGCATAGAAGAGTATTTCCAAGGGCGAGCATATAAGAGTATTTCCAAGGGCGAGCATAGAGGAGTATTTCCAAGGGCGAGCATAGAAGAGTATTTCCAAGGGCGAGCATAGAAGAGTATTTCCAAGGGCGAGCATAGAGGAGTATTTCCAAGGGCGAGCATAGAAGAGTATTTCCAAGGGCGTGCATAGAGGAGTATTTCCAAGGGCGAGCATAGAGGAGTATTTCCAAGGGCGAGCATAGAGGAGTATTTCCAAGGGCGAGCATATAAGAGTATTTCCAAGGGCGAGCATAGAAGAATATTTCCAAGGGCGAGCATAGAAGAATATTTTCAAGGACGAGTATATAAGAGTATTTTCAAGGGCGACCATCGAGGAGTATTTTCAAGGGTGAGCATAGAGGAGTATTTCCAAGGGCGAGCATATAAGAGTATTTCCAAGGGCGAGCATATAAGAGTATTTCCAAGGGCGAGCATCGAGGAGTATTTCCTAGGGCGAGCATATAAGAGTATTTCCAAGGGCGAGCATAGAGGAGTATTTTCAAGGGCGACCAGCGAGGAGTATTTTCAAGGGCGAGCATAGAGGAGTATTTCCAAGGGCGAGCATAGAGGAGTATTTTCAAGGGCGAGCATCGAGGAGTATTTCCAAGGGCGAGCGTAGAGGAGTATTGCCAAGGGCGAGCATTGAGGAGTATTTCCAAGGGCGAGCATCGAGGAGTATTTCCAAGGGCGAGCATCGAGGAATATTTCCAAGGGCGAGCATAGAAGAATATTTTCAAGGACGAGCATATAAGAGTATTTCCAAGGGCGAGCATAGAAGAGTATTTCCAAGGGCGAGCATCGAGGAGTATTTCCAAGGGCGAGCATAGAAGAGTATTTCCAAGGGCGAGCATCGAGGAGTATTTCCAAGGGCGAGCATAGAGGAGTATTTTCAAGGGCGACCAGCGAGGAGTATTTTCAAGGGCGAGCATAGAGGAGTATTTCCAAGGGCGAGCATAGAGGAGTATTTTCAAGGGCGAGCATCGAGGAGTATTTCCAAGGGCGAGCGTAGAGGAGTATTGCCAAGGGCGAGCATTGAGGAGTATTTCCAAGGGCGAGCATCGAGGAGTATTTCCAAGGGCGAGCATCGAGGAATATTTCCAAGGGCGAGCATAGAAGAATATTTTCAAGGACGAGCATATAAGAGTATTTCCAAGGGCGAGCATAGAAGAGTATTTCCAAGGGCGAGCATCGAGGAGTATTTCCAAGGGCGAGCATAGAAGAGTATTTCCAAGGGCGAGCATAGAGGAGTATTTCCAAGGGCGAGCATCGAGGAATATTTCCAAGGGCGAGCATAGAAGAATATTTTCAAGGACGAGCATATAAGAGTATTTCCAAGGGCGAGCATAGAAGAGTATTTCCAAGGGCGAGCATCGAGGAGTATTTCCAAGGGCGAGCATAGAAGAGTATTTCCAAGGGCGAGCATCGAGGAGTATTTCCAAGGGCGAGCATAGAGGAGTATTTTCAAGGGCGACCAGCGAGGAGTATTTTCAAGGGCGAGCATAGAGGAGTATTTCCAAGGGCGAGCATAGAGGAGTATTTTCAAGGGCGAGCATCGAGGAGTATTTCCAAGGGCGAGCGTAGAGGAGTATTGCCAAGGGCGAGCATTGAGGAGTATTTCCAAGGGCGAGCATCGAGGAGTATTTCCAAGGGCGAGCATCGAGGAATATTTCCAAGGGCGAGCATAGAAGAATATTTTCAAGGACGAGCATATAAGAGTATTTCCAAGGGCGAGCATAGAAGAGTATTTCCAAGGGCGAGCATCGAGGAGTATTTCCAAGGGCGAGCATAGAAGAGTATTTCCAAGGGCGAGCATCGAGGAGTATTTCCAAGGGCGAGCATAGAAGAGTATTTCCAAGGGCGAGCATAGAAGAGTATTTCCAAGGGCGAGCATATAAGAGTATTTCCAAGGGCGAGCATAGAGGAGTATTTCCAAGGGCGAGCATAGAAGAGTATTTCCAAGGGCGTGCATAGAGGAGTATTTCCAAGGGCGAGCATAGAGGAGTATTTCCAAGGGCGAGCATAGAGGAGTATTTCCAAGGGCGAGCATATAAGAGTATTTCCAAGGGCGAGCATAGAAGAATATTTCCAAGGGCGAGCATAGAAGAATATTTTCAAGGACGAGTATATAAGAGTATTTTCAAGGGCGAGCATAGAGGAGTATTTTCAAGGGCGACCATCGAGGAGTATTTTCAAGGGTGAGCATAGAGGAGTATTTCCAAGGGCGAGCATATAAGAGTATTTCCAAGGGCGAGCATATAAGAGTATTTCCAAGGGCGAGCATCGAGGAGTATTTCCTAGGGCGAGCATATAAGAGTATTTCCAAGGGCGAGCATAGAGGAGTATTTTCAAGGGCGACCAGCGAGGAGTATTTTCAAGGGCGAGCATAGAGGAGTATTTCCAAGGGCGAGCATAGAGGAGTATTTTCAAGGGCGAGCATCGAGGAGTATTTCCAAGGGCGAGCGTAGAGGAGTATTGCCAAGGGCGAGCATTGAGGAGTATTTCCAAGGGCGAGCATCGAGGAGTATTTCCAAGGGCGAGCATCGAGGAGTATTTCCAAGGGCGAGC
>NC_091584.1:24772769-24787549 GCF_042767895.1 Penaeus vannamei
CCTGTTCTCCCACGGCTCGAGGGTCTATGGATGAATTTGGAAAATATTAGGCGAGGAGGACAAATATTGTTGTTGTTTTTTTATGTCTGCCAGATTCTTCAGTCCATGATGGAGTTATTGAGCATGTGGTTTCATGTGTTGACTTATCTCCATCTGCGCATAAGTGATAGTACAAGTGTATATACGCGCCGCCCCCACGCCCCCACTGCCGTCCCTACGCCCACACTGCCGGCCCCACACCACCGTCGCCGGCCCACGCCCACACCGCCGCCGCCCCCACGCCCACACCGCCGAAGCACCCCACGCCCCCACACCGCCGCCGCCCCCACGCCCTCACCGCCGCAGGCCCCACGCCCACACACCGCCGCCGCCCCCACGCCCACACTACCGCCGCCCCCACGCCCACACTGCCTCAAATGACCTCGGATTCAGGATCCATGGCGGAGGATGAGTCGTTCTCGGAAGCTGAACAGAGACGGCGGAGGAGGAACAAGTTGATGCGTTACGAGCCATCCCTTGGCACCGGGAAGAGGGTCACTTCCGGCTCGAAGCCTGGCGAAGGGGAGACGCCAACCGGCTGTGGATAATCTGAGAGCTAAGGCGTCTGCAGCGACGTCTTGAGCCGCATTACACTCTGGGGAAGGAATATCAAACAAATTAAATATAAATGCTTTGTTATTACCAAGAGAAAGCGGAATAAAACCTGCAACCCTCACGCCCCCCCACCGCCGTCGCAACCCCCACGCCCCCCCCCACCGCCGTCGCAACCCCCACGCCCCCCCACCGCCGCCGCAACCCCCACGCGCCCCCACCGCCGCCGCCGCAACCCCCACGCCCCCCCACCGCCGCAGCCCTCCACGCCCCCACACCGCCGCCTCAACCCCCACGCCCCCACACCACCGCCGCCGCAACCCCCACGCCCCCACACCGCCGCCGCCGCAACCCCCACGCCCCCACACCACCGCCGCCGCAACCCCCCCGCCCCCACACCGCCGCAGCCCCCCACGCCCCCACACCGCAGCCTCAACCCCCACGCCCCCACACCACCGCCGCCGCAACCCCCACGCCCCCACACCGCCGCCGCCGCAACCCCCACGCCCCCACACCACCGCCGCCGCAACCCCCCCGCCCCCACACCGCCGCAGCCCCCCACGCCCCCACACCGCCGCCTCAACCCCCACGCCCCCACACCACCGCCGCCGCAACCCCCACGCCCCCACACCGCCGCCGCCGCAACCCCCACGCCCCCACACCACCGCCGCCGCAGCCCCCCACGCCCCCACACCGCCGCCGCAACCCCCACGCCCCCACACCACCGCCGCCGCAACCCCCACGCCCCCACACCACCGCCGCCGCAACCCCCACGCCCCCACACCGCCGCCGCCGCAACCCCCACGCCCACACCGCCGCCGCCCCCACGCCCCCACACCGCCGCTGCCCCCACGCCCCCACACCGCCGTCGCCGCAACCCCCACGCCCACACCGCCGCCGCCCCCACGCCCCCACACCGCCGCTGCCCCCACGCCCCCACACCGCCGTCGCCGCAACCCCCACGCCCACACCGCCGCCGCCCCCACGCCCCCACACCGCCGCTGCCCCCACGCCCCCACACCGCCGTCGCCGCAACCCCCACGCCCACACCGCCGCCGCCCCCACGCCCCCACACCGCCGCTGCCCCCACGCCCCCACACCGCCGTCGCCGCAACCCCCACGCCCACACCGCCGCCGCCCCCACGCCCCCACACCGCCGCTGCCCCCACGCCCCCACACCGCCGTCGCCGCAACCCCCACGCCCACACCGCCGCCGCCCCCACGCCCCCACACCGCCGCTGCCCCCACGCCCCCACACCGCCGTCGCCGCAACCCCCACGCCCACACCGCCGCCGCCCCCACGCCCCCACACCGCCGCTGCCCCCACGCCCCCACACCGCCGTCGCCGCAACCCCCACGCCCACACCGCCGCCGCCCCCACGCCCCCACACCGCCGCTGCCCCCACGCCCCCACACCGCCGTCGCCGCAACCCCCACGCCCACACCGCCGCCGCCCCCACGCCCCCACACCGCCGCTGCCCCCACGCCCCCACACCGCCGTCGCCGCAACCCCCACGCCCACACCGCCGCCGCCCCCACGCCCACACACCGCCGCCGCCCCCACGCCCACACTACCGCCGCCCCCACGCCCACACTGCCTCAAATGACCTCGGATTCAGGATCCATGGCGGAGGATGAGTCGTTCTCGGAAGCTGAACAGAGACGGCGGAGGAGGAACAAGTTGATGCGTTACGAGCCATCCCTTGGCACCGGGAAGAGGGTCACTTCCGGCTCGAAGCCTGGCGAAGGGGAGACGCCAACCGGCTGTGGATAATCTGAGAGCTAAGGCGTCTGCAGCGTCGTCTTGAGCCGCATTACACTCTGGGGAGGAATATCAAACAAATTAAATATGAATGCTTTGTTATTACCAAGAGAAAGCGGAATAAAACCTGCAACCCCCACCGCCGTCGCAACCCCTACCCCCCCCCACCGCCGCCGCCGCAACCCCCACGCCCCCCCACCGCCGCCGCCGCAACCCCCACGCCCCCCCACCGCCGCCGCCGCAACCCCCACGCCCCCACACCGCCGCAGCCCCCACGCCCACACCGCCGCCGCCCCCACGCCCACACCGCCGCAGCCCCCACGCCCACACCGCCGCCGCCCCCACGCCCACACCGCCGCAACCCCCACGCCCCCACACCGCCGCAACCCCCACGCCCCCACACCGCCGCAACCCCCACGCCCACACCGCCGCCGCCCCCACGCCCACACCGCCGCCGCCCCCACACCCACACCGCAACCCCCACGCCCCCACACCGTGCGATATAAACCTCATAGGTTCTCAGCCTCAAATGACCTCGGATTCAGGATCCATGGCGGAGGATGAGTCGTTCTCGGAAGCTGAACAGAGACGGCGGAGGAGGAACAAGTTGATGCGTTCCGAGCCATCCCTTGGCACCGGGAAGAGGGTCACTTCCGGCTCGAAGCCTGGCGAAGGGGAGACGCCAACCGGCTGTGGATAATCTTCGAGCTAAGGCGTCTGCAGCGACGTCTTGAGCCGCATTACACTCTGGGGGAGGAATATCAAACAAATTAAATATGAATGGTTTGTTATTACCGAGAGAAAGCGGAATAAAACTTGCATTACAGCGTTGACTGAATCTATTAATAGGTCAGCGAGTCTTCCCTTTCCTGATAACAAAGGCCAAAGTGCAAAGGTGAGCTAATTGTGTCAACCTCTAGAAATATCTTACAACAAATATTTACAAAAGATGGGGAACATTAATAGCGACAGCGGTGCCCAATGTAGCCCATGTCACCTCGTAGCAAACTAGCGGCTAGTGAGACGCGCTGTCTAATGTAGCCCACGTCACCTAATAGCAAACTAGCGGAAAGGTTTTGGAGGGCCGCGGGGCGTGTCTCCCTCTGCCTGACGCGGCACCTCAGTCCTCCTCATCAGTTTGGCAACCCGAAGAGACGCTCCGCCACGCTGACCATGGCGCGCCTCAGGAACGCCGTGGTCTTCTTTGATTTTAAGAGGGAATTCGACAACGTGGCCGTGACCCGCCTTTACCACCTTGGACACGGGACTTTCCTGCTGCAATTCGTAATATCATTCGTAATATCGAGGAAGCAGAGCATGAGATCTGGTGCGAGACATCTGTTTGGCCGCTAATTATTTGTGGAGTACTCCAAGGGGCTTGCATCGACCCGTCATCTTCCTCACACACACGCACAGGCAAACAGACAAACAAACACACAGGCAAATATATACACAAAAACACTAGCAAACACATACAGGCAAATACACACACTCAAACACACGAATAAACAAACACAGAGGCAAATATACACAAAAAAAACAAAATATATACACAAAACCACTAGCAAACACATACAGGCAAATGCACACACTCAAACACACTAATAAACAAACACACGCACAAACAACAAACATTATTATTATTTCTGTTCCGTGGATTAGTCCATATACTCAACGTATTGTGCATCTCATTTAATAAAAAGACAATAATCCCTATAGAACGTTTCAGGGAATTGAGAATAAGAACCTGTTGCATCACACACAATGTTATATTTATCCTCGTCGTTTCTATTTCCAAAGTTTTTTTTTATCTTCAGAGAAAATGGAAAAATGGGATGTTATTGAACTTTGGACTGGGTTTTGAGTTCACGACCGGTTGCGCAATGTGTGGGTGTTTGTCTGTATGTGTATGTGTGTGTGTGTGTGTTATATTTTGTACTATATATATATATTTATATATATGTTTGTGAGTATTTATATTTATATTTATCTATATGTATATGTATGTATGTATATATACATTTATACGTATATGTGTATATATATATATATATATATATATATATATATATATATATATATATATATATATATGTAAATATATATATACATACATATATATATATATATATATATATATATATATATATATATATATATAATTGTGTGTATGTATGTGCACGTACTATACACAGACACACGTATATACATACATACACACACACACACACACACACACACACACACACACATATATATATATATATATATATATATATATATATATATATATATATATATAATTGTGTGTATGTATGTGCACGTACTATACACAGACACACGTATATACTCACACACACACACACACACACACACACACACACACACATATATATATATATATATATATATATATATATATATATATATATATATATATATATATATATATAGTGTGTGTGTGTGTGTGTACATATATCTAACTTATTCGAGCTGTTACCCAATTTACTCTTGAACAGCTGTTTCTCTCCCGCCGACAGTCTCCTACCTTCCCACATCCTCCGCCTTCTTCCGTATGCCGACCACCCTTCACAAAGACCACATGATCCTTCGACCTGACCTGACCTCCTTTCGCTTCCGTTCACCGCGTACGGAAGTCAGTTAAGGCTAATAAGGGGAACAGTAGTTTGTCAGCGTGGCTATTAGAGCCAAATTGATCACTGAATTTTTATGTGTGTAGCGCCACCAAGTTGTGAGTTTATACACGTACTAATGCGCTGAGCGAAATATGTCAACACGAAACTACATGCTCAAGAATTCCATTATGGACCGAGAAATCTGGTAGATACTATAACAAGTGTAATGATATTTGTCCTACTCGCCTAACATTTTTAAAATTCATCCATAGACCCTTGGAAGAACAGGGGTGAATTTAGAAACAAAGCGATATACAACACTGCATATGTTATAGTAAAAAATGTACGCGATAGCAAGAAGAAAAAGAAAAGAAAAGAAAGAAAGAAAAAAAAAAAAAAAAAATATATATATATATATATATATATATATGTATGTGTGTGTGTGTGTGTGTGTGTGTGTGTGTGTGTGTGTGTGTGTGTGTGTGTGTGTGTGTGTGTGTGTGTAATATATACTTACAAAACTACGCTGATGATATATATCAACAATTCATATAGTACAGCTGAAATTATTATATATTCCATACTTATGGTAAAGTCCTTTCATTTACATAACCATACTGACCATATCAGACATATCAAACATTAATCAAAACGATAATAAAACATATCAATTTACACAACTCAGGCCACAAAAGCACGTCTGCTCTCTGTCAACCACACAGATACCTTAAACCACCGGGGAATGCCTCGTGCGACGACTCTCGCCATAAAGCAGATGGTCCCAGAGACAAAGCGGCCACGTCTTAACCAAGGGCGGCTCCTTCCATGGTTCGGCTGCGGCAGGTGTACACAAAGGGCTTGGCTGCGATCATGCCTGTAATCTCTAGGGATTCAACTATACACACACACACACTAAGACTAAATGAAATCCTCTCCTCATTATATATATATGTGTATATATATATACATAGATAGATAGATAGATAGATATAGATATAGATATAGATATAGATATAGATATATATATGTATATATATATGTGTGTATCTCTCTCTCTCTCTCTCTCTCTCTCTCTCTCTCTCTCTCTCTCTCTCTCTCTCTCTCTCTCTATCTATCTATCTATCTATCTATCTATATATATATATATATATATATATATATATATATATATATATATATATATATATATATATATGTGTGTGTGTGTGTGTGTGTGTGTGTGCGTGTGTGTGTGTGTGTGTGTGTGCGTGCGTGTGTGTGTGTATGTATTGTTTCGCTATCGCATATATATTTCGCTAAACCATTTGCAATGTTGTATGTCTTCATGCAAGCAAGATATATTGGTGTGAATTCTTATAATTTAGAAAGGTTGGTTTTGCGAAAGCACAACTCCGGCCCAGATTAAATACATAATCAAAACACCATCATTTTAAGGCCAATAAATGTGATTGCAAATTTATGTATTAAAAAAAAAATAGATATGATTACAAACTTATATATTAAATGTTGAACTTATCATTAGCGACGGAGTACGGCTTATAATGCAAGGATTTAAATTGACGTTGCGTATATGATTTATAAAGATAAAAAGTGAAATAAACTTTGTGTCAAACCCTTAAAAATAAACAAATATATGACCGCGTTTCTTCAACATCTTTCTATGTCAACAAACGGATCATTTTGCAATGATATCTTATTATGAAACCTATTCCCTGCCTATCCATTTACCCCCCCTCCCCCCTCCCTCCATCCCCCTTCTCCCCTCCCCTCCCCCCTCCCCCCTCCCCCCTCCCCCCTCCTTCCCCGTCAGCAGAGCCACCCACCCATCATCCCCCATCCCTCCCTCCCTCCCGTTCCTCCATTCCCCCCTCCCCCTCCCTATCCCTTCTCCCTCTCTCTCGCTCTCTCTCTCTCCTCTCATTCTTTTATTTCGGTGACCTTATCCTCCCATAATTTTGCCAATTATGAAAATCCCGGAAGTCAATCAGTAAAGATTTTTTGTCATTAATTAGATGTTTTATCTCGATCATCGGAGGATTTTCACTCGCTCGCTTCTAAGTGTGGATGAGATCCTTTTGTGTGGATGAGACGCTTTTGTGTGGATGAAATGCGTTGGTGTGGATGAGGCCCTTTGGTGTAGATGAGTCAATTGTGTTGATGAGTCCCTTTGTGTGGATGAGTCCCTTGTGTGGATGAGTCCCTTGTGTGGATGAGTCCCTTGTGTGGATGAGTCCCTTGTGTGGATGAGTTCCTTGTGTGGATGAGTCCCTTGTGTGGATGAGTCCCTTGTGTGGATGAGTCCCTTGTGTGGATGAGTCCCTTGTGTGGATGAGTCCCTTGTGTGGATGAGTCCCTTGTGTGGATGAGTCCCTTGTGTGGATGAGACGCTTTTGTGTGGATGAGATGCGTTGGTGTGGATGAGTCCCTTGTGTGGATGAGGCCCTTGTGTGGATGAGTCCCTTGTGTGGATGAGTCCCTTGTGTGGATGAGTCCCTTGTGTGGATGAGTCCCTTGTGTGGATGAGTCAATTGTGTGGATGAGCTGCGTTGGTGTGGATGAGTCCCTTGTGTGGATGAGTCCCTTGTGTGGATGAGTCCCTTGTGTGGATGAGTCCCTTGTGTGGATGAGTCCCTTGTGTGGATGAGTCCCTTGTGTGGATGAGTCCCTTGTGTGGATGAGTCCCTTGTGTGGATGAGTCCCTTGTGTGGATGAGTCCCTTGTGTGGATGAGTCCCTTGTGTGGATGAGTCCCTTGTGTGGATGAGTCCCTTGTGTGGATGAGTCCCTTGTGTGGATGAGTCCCTTGTGTGGATGAGTCCCTTGTGTGGATGAGTCCCTTGTGTGGATGAGTCCCTTGTGTGGATGAGGTCCTTGTGTGGATGAGTCCCTTGTGTGGATGAGTCCCTTGCGTGGATGAGTCCCTTGTGTAGATGAGTCAATTGTGTGGATGAGTCCCTTGTGTGGATGAGTCCCTTGTGTGGATGAGTCCCTTGTGTGGATGAGTCCCTTGTGTAGATGAGTCCCTTGTGTGGATGAGTCCCTTGTGTGGATGAGTCCCTTGTGTGGATGAGTCCCTTGTGTGGATGAGTCCCTTGTGTGGATGAGTCCCTTGTGTAGATGAGTCAATTGTGTGGATGAGCTGCGTTGGTGTGGATGAGTCCCTTGTGTGGATGAGTCCCTTGTGTGGATGAGTCCCTTGTGTGGATGAGTCCCTTGCGTGGATGAGTCCCTTGTGTAGATGAGTCAATTGTGTGGATGAGCTGCGTTGGTGTGGATGAGGCCCTTGTGTGGATGAGTCCCTTGTGTGGATGAGTCCCTTGTGTGGATGAGTCCCTTGTGTAGATGAGTCAATTGTGTGGATGAGCTGCGTTGGTGTGGATGAGGCCCTTGTGTGGATGAGTCCCTTGTGTGGATGAGTCCCTTGTGTGGATGAGTCCCTTGTGTGGATGAGTCCCTTGTGTGGATGAGTCCCTTGTGTGGATGAGTCCCTTGTGTGGATGAGTCCCTTGTGTAGATGAGTCAATTGTGTGGATGAGCTGCGTTGGTGTGGATGAGTCCCTTGTGTGGATGAGTCCCTTGTGTGGATGAGTCCCTTGTGTGGATGAGTCCCTTGCGTGGATGAGTCCCTTGTGTAGATGAGTCAATTGTGTGGATGAGTCTCTTGTGTGGATGAGTCCCTTGTGTGGATGAGTCTCTTGTGTGGATGAGTCCCTTTGGTGTAGATGAGTCCCTTGTGTGGATGAGTCCCTTGTGTGGATGAGTCCCTTGTGTGGATGAGTCCCTTGTGTGGATGAGTCCCTTGTGTAGATGAGTCAATTGTGTGGATGAGTCCCTTGTGTGGATGAGTCCCTTGTGTGGATGAGTCCCTTGTGTGGATGAGTCCCTTGTGTGGATGAGTCCCTTGTGTGGATGAGTCCTTTGTGTGGATGAGTCCCTTGTGTGGATGAGGCCCTTGTGTGGATGAGGCCCTTGTGTGGATGAGTCCCTTGTGTGGATGAGTCCCTTGTGTGGATGAGTCCCTTGTGTGGATGAGTCCCTTGTGTGGATGAGTCCCTTGTGTGGATGAGTCCCTTGTGTGGATGAGTCCCTTGTGTAGATGAGTCAATTGTGTGGATGAGCTGCGTTGGTGTGGATGAGTCCCTTGTGTGGATGAGTCCCTTGTGTGGATGAGTCCCTTGTGTGGATGAGTCCCTTATGTGGATGAGTCCCTTGTGTGGATGAGTCCCTTGCGTGGATGAGTCCCTTGTGTAGATGAGTCAATTGTGTGGATGAGTCTCTTGTGTGGATGAGTCCCTTGTGTGGATGAGTCTCTTGTGTGGATGAGTCCCTTTGGTGTAGATGAGTCCCTTGTGTGGATGAGTCCCTTGTGTGGATGAGTCCCTTGTGTGGATGAGTCCCTTGTGTGGATGAGTCCCTTGTGTGGATGAGTCCCTTGTGTAGATGAGTCAATTGTGTGGATGAGTCCCTTGTGTGGATGAGTCCCTTGTGTGGATGAGTCCCTTGTGTGGATGAGTCCCTTGTGTGGATGAGTCCCTTGTGTGGATGAGTCAATTGTGTGGATGAGTCCCTTGTGTGGATGAGTCCCTTGTGTGGATGAGTCCCTTGTGTGGATGAGTCCCTTGTGTGGATGAGTCCCTTGTGTGGATGAGTCCCTTGTGTGGATGAGTCCCTTGTGTGGATGAGTCAATTGTGTGGATGAGTCCCTTGGTGTAGATGAGTCAATTGTGTGGATGAGTCCCTTGTGTGAATGAGTCCCTTGTGTGGATGAGTCCCTTGTGTGGATGAGTCCCTTGTGTGGATGAGTCCCTTGTGTAGATGAGTCAATTGTGTGGATGAGCTGCGTTGGTGTGGATGAGGCCCTTGTGTGGATGAGTCCCTTGTGTTGATGAGTCCCTTGTGTGGATGAGTCCCTTGTGTGGATGAGTCCCTTGTGTGGATGAGTCCCTTGTGTGGATGAGTCCCTTGCGTGGATGAGTCCCTTGTGTAGATGAGTCAATTGTGTGGATGAGCTGCGTTGGTGTGGATGAGTCCCTTGTGTGGATGAGTCCCTTGTGTGGATGAGTCAATTGTGTGGATGAGTCCCTTGTGTGGATGAGTCCCTTTGGTGTAGATGAGTCAATTGTGTGGATGAGTCAATTGTGTGGATGAGTCCCTTGTGTGGATGAGTCCCTTGTGTGAATGAGTCCCTTGGGTGTGGATGAGTCAATTGTGTGGATGAGTCCCTTGTGTGGATGAGTCCCTTGTGTGGATGAGTCCCTTGTGTAGATGAGTCAATTGTGTGGATGAGCTGCGTTGGTGTGGATGAGTCCCTTGTGTGGATGAGGCCCTTGTGTGGATGAGTCCCTTGTGTGGATGAGGCCCTTGTGTGGATGAGTCCCTTGTGTAGATGAGTCAATTGTGTGGATGAGTCCCTTGTGTGGATGAGTCCCTTGTGTGGATGAGTCCCTTGTGTAGATGAGTCAATTGTGTGGATGAGCTGCGTTGGTGTGGATGAGGCCCTTGTGTGGATGAGTCCCTTGTGTTGATGAGTCCCTTGTGTGGATGAGTCCCTTGTGTGGATGAGTCCCTTGTGTGGATGAGTCCCTTGTATGGATGAGTCCCTTGCGTGGATGAGTCCCTTGTGTAGATGAGTCAATTGTGTGGATGAGCTGCGTTGGTGTGGATGAGTCCCTTGTGTGGATGAGTCAATTGTGTGGATGAGTCCCTTGTGTGGATGAGGCCCTTGTGTGGATGAGTCTCTTGTGTAGATGAGTCAATTGTGTGGATGAGTCCTTTGTGTGGATGAGTCCCTTGTGTGGATGAGTCCCTTGTGTGGATGAGTCCCTTTGGTGTAGATGAGTCAATTGTGTGGATGAGTCCCTTGTGTGGATGAGTCCCTTGCGTGGATGAGTCCCTTGTGTAGATGAGTCAATTGTGTGGATGAGCTGCGTTGGTGTGGATGAGTCCCTTGTGTGGATGAGGCCCTTGTGTGGATGAGTCCCTTGTGTGGATGAGGCCCTTGTGTGGATGAGTCCCTTGTGTAGATGAGTCAATTGTGTGGATGAGTCCTTTGTGTGGATGAGTCCCTTGTGTGGATGAGTCCCTTGTGTGGATGAGTCCCTTTGGTGTAGATGAGTCCCTTGTGTGGATGAGTCCCTTGTGTAGATGAGTCAATTGTGTGGATGAGCTACGTTGGTGTGGATGAGTCCCTTGTGTGGATGAGGCCCTTGTGTGGATGAGTCCTTTGTGTGGATGAGTCCCTTGTGTGGATGAGGCCCTTGTGTGGATGTCCCTTGTGTGGATGAGTCAATTGTGTGGATGAGTCCCTTTGGTGTAGATGAGTCAATTGTGTGGATGAGTCCCTTGTGTAGATGAGTCAATTGTGTGGATGAGCTGCGTTGGTGTGGATGATTCCCTTGTGTGGATGAGTCCCTTGTGTAGATGAGTCAATTGTGTGGATGAGTCCCTTGTGTGGATGAGTCAATTGTGTAGATGAGTCCCTTGTGTGGATGAGTTAATTGTGTAGATGAGTCAGTTGTGTAGATGAGTCAATTGTGTGGATGAGTCAATTGTGTGGATGAGTCAATTGTGTGGATGAGTCAATTGTGTAGATGAGTCAATTGTGTAGATGAGTCAATTGTGTGGATGAGTCAATTGTGTGGATGAGTCAGTTGTGTGGATGAGATCATTTTGTGTGGATGAGTCAATTGTGTGGATGAGTCAATTGTGTGGATGAGTCCCTTGTGTGGATGAGCTGCGTTGGTGTGGATGAGTCCTTTGTGTGGATGAGTCCCTTGTGTGGATGAGTCCCTTGTGTGGATGAGTCCCTTGTGTGGATGAGTCAATTGTGTAGATGAGTCAGTTGTGTAGATGAGTCAATTGTGTGGATGAGTCAATTGTGTGGATGAGTCAGTTGTGTGGATGAGATCATTTTGTGTGGATGAGTCAATTGTGTGGATGAGTGCCTTGTGTGGATGAGTCAACTGTGTGGATGAGTCCCTTGTGTGGATGAGTCCCTTGTGTGGATGAGTCCCTTGTGTGGATGAGTTCCTTGTGTGGATGAGTCAATTGTGTAGATGAGTCAGTTGTGTAGATGAGTCAGTTGTGTAGATGAGTCAATTGTGTAGATGAGTCAATTGTGTGGATGAGTCAATTGTGTGGATGAGTCAGTTGTGTGGGTGAGATAATTTTGTGTGGATGAGTCAATTGTGTGGATGAGTCAATTGTGTGGATGAGTCAATCGTGTGGATGAGTCAGTTGTGTGGATGAGTCCCTTGTGTGGATGAGCTACGTTGGTGTGGATGAGTCAATTATGTGGATGACTTCCTTATGTTGATGAGTCCCTTTGTGTGGATGAGGTCCTTGTGTGGATGAGTCCCTTATGTGGATGAGTCCCTTGTGTGGATGAGTTACTTGTGTGGATGAGTCCCTTGTGTGGATGAGTCAATTGTGTAGATGAGTCAATTGTGTGGATGAGTCCCTTGTGTGGATGAGTCAATTGTGTAGATGAGTCAATTGTGTGGATGAGTCCCTTGTGTGGATGAGTCAATTGTGTAGATGAGTCTCTTGTGTGGATGAGTCCCTTGTGTGGATGAGTCAATTGTGTGGATGAGTCTCTTGTGTGGATGAGTCCCTTGTGTGGATGAGTCAATTGTGTGGATGAGTCTCTTGTGTGGATGAGTCCCTTGTGTGGATGAGTCAATTGTGTGGATGAGTCTCTTGTGTGGATGAGTCCCTTGTGTGGATGAGTCAATTGTGTGGATGAGTCCCTTGTGTGGATGAGTCAATTGTGTAGATGAGTCAATTGTGTGGATGAGTCCCTTGTGTGGATGAGTCAATTGTGTGGATGAGTCTCTTGTGTGGATGAGTCCCTTGTGTGGATGAGTCAATTGTGTGGATGAGTCTCTTGTGTGGATGAGTCCCTTGTGTGGATGAGTCAATTGTGTGGATGAGTCCCTTGTGTGGATGAGTCAATTGTGTAGATGAGTCAATTGTGTGGATGAGTCCCTTGTGTGGATGAGTCAATTGTGTGGATGAGTCTCTTGTGTGGATGAGTCCCTTGTGTGGATGAGTCAATTGTGTGGATGAGTCTCTTGTGTGGATGAGTCCCTTGTGTGGATGAGTCAATTGTGTGGATGAGTCCCGAGTTACCTTGTTTGTGACTTTCTCTTCCTTTTATTCTTGTTATTTTTCTTTTTCTTTTGGTTCCTTCTTTTTCTTCCCTTTGTTCTCCCTTTTATTCGTTTCCTCTTTTTCCTTCTTTCCATCTTCCTGTTCTTGTTCCTTCTCCCATTTCCCTCGTTTCCTTTTTCGGCTTCTCTCTTCCTTTTTTTATTCTCGTTCCATCCATTTTCTTTCTTTCTCTATCTCCTCCTTTCTCCTTTCCTCTTCTTTCCATTCTCTCCCTCTCTTTCACTCGCTTTTCTACTTCCCTCTTCCTATTTTTTTGTTTTTGTTTTGTTTTATCCCTCTTCCCTGCTACTGCTTTTACCTTCCCTTATCTTTATTCCCTCTCCTTCCTCCTCCTTCTCTTCTTTCTCGAGAGAGAGAGCGAGAATCAGCGAGAATTAGTGAGAATCAGCGGGAATCAACGAGAATTAGCGAGAGTTGGCGAGAATCAACGAGAATCAGCGAGAGTTTGCGAGAATCAGCGAGAGTTGGCGAGAGAGAGCGAGAATCAGCGAGAATTAGTGAGAATCAGCGAGATATAGTGAGAATTAGCTAGAATCAGCGAGACATAGAATCAGTGATATTTAGCGGATGGGGGGGTGGGGAGGGGCTCGTATTGGCGGTTTCCAAACGAGCTTGCCACGATTTTTTTTATAGATTTTTTCCCCTTTTATTTTTCGGTTTTTCTTATTGATTTTATGCTGTGGATTGAAATATTTAATTAATCTTAATTAACATTTCATTAATTTTGTTTATTTATTTATCTATCTATTTATTATTATTATTATTATTATTATTATGATGATTATTATTATTTTAGATATTATCCCAAAAATACCAACAATACCATTTCCTGGAATGATAATAAAAAAAAAAAAAAAAAAAAAAAACGTGCACTTTCCTTCGAAATTATTACTTATCATTATCATTTTTATCCCAAATTGCGTGACAGTTTGATACGAAATTCCCTTGGATAAGTAAAGAACAACAGCCACTTCAAACAGCTTCTCCTTCTCTAAGCTATTTAGATCAACTCCTTAAGATCTCTAAAAAAATGTTTGATATTTATTTGTTATTCAATTTGATTTTTGATTGTTTTTTTGGTGTCTTAAAAGTGTAATACAACAAGGGCTAGGGTAAAGTATGTATACACATATATACATATGTATACACACACACACACACACACACACGCACACACACACACAAGCACACACACACACACACACACATATATATATATATATATATATATATATATATATATATATATATATATATATATATATATATATGTGTGTGTGTGTGTGTGTGTGTGTGTGTGTGTGTGTGTGTGTGTGTGTGTGTGTGTGTGTGTGTGTCTGAGTGTGTGTGTGTGTGTGAGTGTGCGTGCTTCTTCTCTCCCGCCTTCACCTTCCTTATTTCTCTATTGATCTCAATTTCTCGTCTTCTCTCTCCCTCTTTCTCTTCTTCCCTTCTCCCCCTCTCTCTCTCTCACACCCTCCTCCCTCCCCCTCTCTCTTCCTCCCTCCTCCCTCTCCCTCTCTCTTCCTCCCTCCTCCCTCTTCCTCTCTCTCCCTCCCTCCTCCCTCTTCCTCTCTCTCCCTCCTTCCTCCCTCTCCCTCTCTCTCCCTCCCTCCTCCC
>NC_091584.1:24798049-24803049 GCF_042767895.1 Penaeus vannamei
ATACAACAGATACATAAACGAACAGATAGACAGATGAACGAATATACATAGATAGATAGATAAACAGATACATAGATACAACAGATAGACAGATAAACAAATAAACATAGACAGATAGATAAACAAATAAACACAGACAGATAGATAAACAGATACATAGACACAACAGATACAGCAACAAACAGATAGACAAATAAACAAACAAACATAGACAGATAGATGAACAGATAGACAGATAGAGATAGGTATGGAGTCTCCAACATAGAAGCCATTTCGTAAAGCTCTCAATATTCATCTTCTGTGCAACATATCATGCAACATTGATCATTGCCACTGATCACTTCGCAATAACAACTTCCTTTGCACTTTGTGGCGATTGCTAATTGCAACAGACAACAGTATGTATACGTATATATTCACACAGGATAGAGAGAGGGAGATAGAAGAGGGAGAGAGAGAGAGAAAGGGAGAGAAGGGAGGCAGGGAGGGAGGGAGGGAGGGAGGAGAGAGAGAGAGAGAGAGAGAGAGAGAGAGAGAGAGAGAGAGAGAGAGAGAGAGAGAGAGAGAGAGAGAGAGAGAGAGAGAGAGAGAGAGAGAAAGGGAAATAGGGAGAAAGAGAAGAGAGAAGAGAGAAAGGGAGAGAAGGGAGGGAGGGAGGGATGGAGGGAGAGGGGGGGAGGGAGGGAGGGATGGAGAGAGAGAGAGAGAGAGAGAGAAAGAAAGAGAGAGGAGAGAGAAACAAAGAGAGAGAGGGAGAGAGAGAGAGAATTATCGACCTGACTGTCACAACTGTCATTTCTTTTTGACTTCCTGCGGAAATGTTGACTGTTCTGAATTTCTGTTGTTTGGTGTAAATGTCAAAATATTGCGTGTGGAGTCTTCAGCATCATGCTTTTATTTTTTTCTATTATTTTGTTTTTCTTCTTTCTGTTGCTTCTTTTTTCTATTTTTTTTTCTTTTTTTTCTTTCTGTTACTTTTTCTGCTTTTTTCTTTCCTTTTTTTTCGTTTTTTTTTTTTTTTCTTTTTTCCTTTTCTTTTTCTTTTTCTTTTTTCTTCTTCTCTTCTTTACCTTTTTTTTCTCTTGTGTTCAGGTTATTTTTATTATACTGGGTATTTTGTGCCATAACTTTGATATGTTTGTATATATCAATATATATCAATATATCAATATATCAATATATATATATATATATATATATATATATATATATATATATATATATATATATATATTATGATTATATAATCACACCAATATGAATCGTTTTGTAGATACAAATGAGTTAAAATAAAGCAATTGATAATGAGAATGATGATAATGATAGTAATAATAATAATGATAATGATGATAACAATGATAATAACAATAGTAATAGTAATAATGCTAATAATAATTAAATTGATAATAATAATAGTAATAATAATAATAATAATGATAACAATGATAATATTAATACAATATATACATATGTATGTATATATATTATATACATATATATGTATGTATATATGTGTATATACATGTTATATATAACATACATATACACATGTTTGGGATTCCTCATCTCCAAACCTATTCCTCATTCTCCAACTTTATTCATCTCCCAACTCATTCCTCATCACAGCTCGAGCCATGCTAGGTATGTCTCCACCACCACATACCACATACCACATACCACATACAACATACCACATACCACACGAATGCGACGAATGAGGTGAAGAATGAGGCTTAGTCTTAGATCAAGTTGTTCGTAACTTATTTACGTCTTGACTTCAGTTCTACGAATCTGTTACTTGTATTATAAGTCTGCGGAAGGGAAGTGGAACATGAACAGCGGAGATGAAAAGGAAGAAGCAGTTATTAAGAGAATTAAATCTTTGATCAAATTCCTAGAGAGATTAAAGTGAGCAAAAAAAAAAAAAAAAAAATCCTAACAGACCAAAACATAGTAACCAGGTAGAAAGAGGAGATAGAAAGGGAGAAAGAAGAGAGAGAGGGGGAGGGAGGGAGGGAGGGAGAGGGAGAGGGAGAGGGAGAGGGTGAGGGAGAGGGAGAGGGAGAGGGAGAGGGAGAGGGAGAGGGAGAGGGAGAGGGAGAGAGAGAGAGAGAGAGAGAGAGAGAGAGAGAGAGAGAGAGAGAGAGAGAGAGAGAGAGAGAGAGAGAGAGAGAGAGAGAGAGAGAGAGGGGGGGGGGGGCAAGCAAAGATAGAGAGAAAGGGAGAGAGAGAGACAGAGAAAGAGGGAGGGAGGGAGGGTGAGAGAGAGAGAGGGAGAAAAAGGAGAGAAAGAGATGAAAAGAGAGAAAGAGAAGGAGACGGAGAGAGAGAGAGGTATAGAGAAAAAGAGAGGGGAAAAAGGGAACAGAAACAGAGGAATATAATTGGATAAAACACACCAACATATAGAACAATTATCATCACTGTTATCTTTAAGACAAAAACTATCGCACAAAAATCTTAAGTAATAACAAGCCTTTTCCAGACTTTTCCCTCTTACAGCACAAAAGACCACTGTTGCATTGTTCCAGTCCCTCTAACAAGCAATTATCACAAATTACCTGATCATAACAGGACCTTACATTTGCACAGATCGGTAAACAGATGCAATCATTATCTAACGAGTTCAAAGTGAGGATTTTCAACCTTATGAAAGAAAAGTCATATCTAGGGTAATGCATTATGTTACTGCTTCTCTTAGTACATAACTACTCGTAACATTTTGTAGTGCAAGACTTTTGCATACGAATATAATGTATATACTCGTTGTAGCACAACAAGAATTTTGTATACGAATGTAATGTATATACTTATTGTAGCACAACAAGAATTTTGTATACGAATATAATGTATATACTCATTATACCAGGTAGATTACAAATTCAGCATATTATATGAATTATAATTATAATTATAATGAATATGGTAGGAGATTACAAATTCAGCGTAGCTATTATATATATGAATAGAAAATGTTTATTATGATCATTAAAAAGAGATCATAATGTAATTTGCCTAATGATCTAAGAGCCAATATCACTAAGCTTGATACTGCATTTGGTATTAGTAATATTGTTTGGATGTTGTGCATATTATTATGGTCTTTGTGAACATTCTCTCTGTCTGGCTATAACGAGAGGAACAAGCTGTTTCACAAAGCGTATGTCAGTGTGTAATGATATCTTGTCTTGTTAAAACCTCCTACTGTGTTCTGTGTCTGTGTCTGTTTTGAAAGGGATGCTTGAATAAATCTTTATGCTTGTCTCATTTGGTTTTCAGTGTCTTTTTATCTGTTTTAAGACAAAAGGTCTGCATACGCTTCCTTCAACCCACTCTCTCTATGCACACACACGCGCACACGCACACGCACACGCACACGCACACGCACGCGCACACACACACACACACACACACACACACACACACACACACACACACACACACACACACACACACACACACACACGCACACACGCACACACGCACAATCAAACACACACACACACACACACACACACACACACGCACACACGCACACACGCACAATCAAACACACACACACACACACTTACTTAACATGCAAAGCAATGCATTTTTCCATCTCTATTATAAAAACAGACGGAGGAGATTAAGGCATATTCCACGGTAGTCTGTCACTATCCAAGGCTTGTCTCAGAATATTAACAATGTTTCTCAAGATAAAAATATTGGGAGTACGTGACAAGTATGCCTTGAAGTAAGTCCAAACGCGTGTTGGTAAATTCAGCATTATATTGTTAATTAGCTTTTAAGGTCATTCACTTCTTTAATTACTGTGGAAGAAGGATGGAAGAGAGAAAGAAAAACTATACTTTAAGGTATAACACTATAGTCGTCACCATATTGGTATACTTATCATACTAGCATCACTATTCTTTGAGCTTATGGGGTCAAATGATATCGCAAATAATTATATACATTAACACAATGAACAAACAAAATGAAAAAGGGAATATAATAAAAAAAAAAATGATAATGATAGTGAACTGCAACACGGGTCTGAACAAGGAAGCAACAAACAGATATAAGACAGAGAGTTTGGATACATAACCAACCTGTATGATGAAACGGTGCCACTGCAGGCGTTGCATAGGAACCGCTATTTCAACCTCCGTCTCCTGTGCAGGCTAGATGAAGAGAGGGCGACACGAGCAGATTGCACAGCCTAGCCGCTCTTCAGGAAAAAGTTTGTACATGTCGAGCCCAGAGTTACCACCATTACAGCAAACCATACCAATGACATGATGGGGCCTCGACTACAGAGTAAGACATCTATCTGTTAATCATGGCAACAGTTGCACTCAAATTTTGCAAATTTATGCCACGTTTTACAATTTTGTATCAATTCTTGCATCGTGATTTACAATGAATCAGTGATTAGTATCCCCAACCGAAGCTAAAATCATCATAGCCTTATCGAATTCGTATAATTTACAGTAATGGTAGTTACCCCGAACTAGCCACGGGTCTATAATGGGTGCTTCGGTCGTTCACTGTTCACTGTACTGTTGTTCAGAGGCGATATTCAGGTACGAATGCAGGTACAGGTACAGGTACAGGTGTCATTACGTCACCGGGAAACACGCCCTTTCATTGCAACTGGAACCAGATCCTCAAATTTCTTTTGTTTGAAGATTTATAATGAGGCAAAGACAATAATTTAACTGTGGTACTACTACCTTAGTTCATATTATCTGTGTTGATGAATTTGGGAAACTCACGGAAGCTACAGATCCAAAAATAGACGTTCTGTTTGATGGAATTACTATTATTTACATCACTGTCTTGATATGTACGTCTTTTGTTATTCCAGGCCAGGACCAAGGCCTCTGTGATTCAGTGCCATTCCTAAGGGGTGTCACACTAGCACTATTTCCGTGTTTTTTTTCACGTTTCTGTTTGTTTTTGTTTTTTTTCTTTTATTCATTTATATTTTTCTTTTCTTTTCTTTTTTTGCTAGC
>NC_091584.1:24815549-24818049 GCF_042767895.1 Penaeus vannamei
GACGAAGCTTCGGATCTTTGCTTGCGGGTTCGAAGCGTGACTTTGAGCCTCCAGAAGTAACACAGGGTCCGCTTCACCTAAATCGCAAAGAGAGAGAGAGAGAGAGAGAGAGAGAGAGAGAGAGAAAAGAAAAAAATTATCAATAATTGTATGTAAGAATAGGAATAAATGCAGGTGTCAACAGTTAGGAGATCCGTTTTGTACCTTTTACACAGGACCGCATCTGTAAATGGATTCCCAATAAGAATATGGTTAAAATAGTTTCATAAATTAATAATTGGGATTTAACATTTGACACATTTTTTTTTTTTTTTTTCTTTTACCAAAGGCATAGCTCTACCCGACTTGCAATTGTAACTAGTTAGAATGATACTATGAACTAGGATAACTGCAGAATGTACATGAGAAGGGTGTTTCAACTTTTAGCTCTATTTTACCTGTAAAATGTACAGTTACTTGCTTTAGACTGCAACACATTTTTATTTACTTGTCCTTCAGAATTATATTGAATTACCTATTTTTTTACATTATCTATTTTTACCTCAATTAAATACGGTGATCTACTGAACAAGGGAGAAGCTAGTGTGATGATTAATGTAACATAGAATTCATATAAACTGGGTGAATCTGACAACTAGTTTGGATGTTTAGATGACTATAAAGACAGGGAATACAACTAACAATGACAACGAAGACTTTCATTGTAAAATCCACGCATCTACGATTATGTTCAATTCAGACTTAACACACTAGTTTTAGCATTACTCTAGTATTGTGTAAGCTAGGAAGGTTTGCTTGGCCAAGAAAGATACCCAAAGTTACCTTACGCAGTTTTGAAAGAGACTTATTTCATCAGGAAAGTCACGAGTTTGCATAACCCTGGCAGTAAATTGGTGCGATTTCAAGGGTAAAAGTAACAAAAATGATTGAATACATGACCTTTTAATCCTACAGAGACGAGGTGCCCAACAAAACTTTGAATTCGTGGTATTTTCCCTTATGTTGCATAGGCCCTAAAGATAAAATCGATATCAAAATCCCACGAGATGATCAAACTTCTATTCTTATCCTCAACGTCTTGCTTTACTTGAGGTACATGATGGGTGAGAATAAGAAAAAGAAAAGACAGAAGAAAACGTTGATGGATTGTTAATTTTTTTCCCCCAAAGTGGCTGTCATAATGGATATCATAAATAATAGAGTGGAAGTTTTGTTCTTCCTTCTGTTATTCGTAATAATATTGACTAAATCATATAGGGTATTCATTGGAAATTTTGTTCTTCCTTCTGGTATTCTTAATAATATTGACTAAATCATACAACCGTTGATCTAGCTGCATCTGATTACGTATGGAGCTCCCTCTCTGGCTAAATGCTTCAGCTTTGGCTAAAGTCTTTAGCTTTGGTCACCTTTCACTCCTATTAATCTGTATGATACATTGTGATAGATATTTCCTCATTATATACTCTTTGGAAATGGTCGAATAATGACAGTGGTATAAAATAATTGACAAATAGCTTTTAAAAGTGACAAGGGGGTGGGGCTTGGCTTCACAGTTGCCAAGTGCTCTTTTCATTGAGATGCGGGGTGCTACCGGTCATATGAATACTTAAACTGAATACTGCATATTAAGAATCCATACCGGAAATGAAAGCTTGCAGCAGGTTACATAAATTGGCTAAAAGCATCGTCGTCAACAGACTTTGCAACAGCGAAGGGCATAGAAAGAGAAAAAAAAAAAATAAATGCAAGCTCGGATAGTCCAATTGCCAACACTTTCCTTGTCGAAAATTAATGAGAGAGCAAATGAATGAAAGTCATACATGAGCTTGATATTGGCAATTCCGGCTGTTTTGCAAAGGAAATAGAGGAGGCAATAAACGTGTTTTCAAGGCAGACGCAGAGTTGCCAACGAGGGAATTCAGGCATGATTTTGCCATTCAAATTTCGATTTTTGGGCATTTTTAATTACCAAAATTTATCAGCGTTAGTGTTTTCCAAGTGCTTTTATTTACCTCCTTTGTGTTTCTCCATCCTTCTACCTTCCACTGTGCTAAGTTTTGTGCTTTTATTATAAGCCGTATTTTCAGAGGGATATTTCTTCTTATAAGTCTGTTATAGTCCTTTGCTCTTTCTGTCTTATGACCTAATGAGTTGGTGGAGGAAAGAGAATCAATAACCTTCTCTAGTATATTCATTCTCCTCCTCCTTCATCTCATTTCGTCAGCACCTCCTTCTCCCTCTCTGCTTTTATCTTATTCTCCTTAAATTTCCCAATCTATCATTCTGACCTTCGTGGGTTGAGTGCCTATCCTGTTTTCTATTCCTTCTCCCTCTCTTTCATGATCTAATTATCAGTCTATTTCATCTTCTCTCTCTCCTTCTCCTTTTCGTTCTTCTACTTCTCCTTCTCTTCCCTTTTCGTCCTTCTCCTTCTGCTTTTCGTCTTTCTCCTTCTTCTTCTTTTTCTTCTTCTCCTCCTTTTCCTCCTCCTTCTTCT
>NC_091584.1:24823049-24838049 GCF_042767895.1 Penaeus vannamei
TGGATAGACAGATAGATGATAGGTAGATAGATAGATTGATAGACAGATGGATGGATGGATGGACAGATAGATGATAGGTAGATAGATAGATAGATTGGTTTGGTAGATGGATGGATAGACAGATAGATGATAGGTAGATAGATTGGTAGATGGATGGATGGATGGATAGACAGATGATAGGTAGATAGATAGATAGATTGGTAGATGGATGGATGGATGGATAGACAGATAGGTAGATAGATAGATAGATTGGTAGATGGATGGATGGATGGATAGATAGATAGATGATAGGTAGATAGATAGATAGATTGGTAGATGGATAGGTGGATGGATAGACAGATAGATGATAGGTAGATAGATAGATAGATTGATAGATGGATGGATGGATGGATAGATAGATGATAGGGAGATAGATAGATAGATGAGAGATAGGTAGACAGATAGATAATAGGCATTTAGAAGGACTGATATATAGATAGGTAGACAGATAGATGGTAGATATTTAGAAGGATTGATATATAGATAAATAGATAGACAGATAGACAGAGAGAGAGATAGGTAGATATAGATAGATAAATAGATAGAGATAAACAGATAGATATATAGAAGGATAGATAAATAGACAGATAGACAGACAAAGAGATAGGTAGATCTAGATAGATAAACAGATGGATAGAGATAGACAGATAGATAAATAGAAGGATAGATAAATATACAGATAGACAGACAAAGAGATAGGTAGATCTAGATAGATAGAGATAGACAGATAGATATATAGAAGGATAGATAAATAGACAGATAGATATATAGAAGGATAGATGAATAACTAAGATAGAAAGATATATAGAAGGATAGATGAATAACTAGATAGATAGAAATAGAAAGAAAAAAGATAGACATAGCGAAAAACAAAATGAAAAAAAAATAGACAACGAAAAACAAAAAGAAAAAAAAAAGATAGACATAACGAAAAACAAAAAGAAAAAAAGAGACATAACGAAAAAAAGAAAAGAAAAAAAAAGAAAAAATGAAACGAATAAAAGCAAAGAATACAGTGACATGAAGGCCCTTAGGACAGTATATAAGAGCGGAACAATTTCGGTGAATGAGACTTTCATGTGAGTTAGTGTCTCGAGCGAACAAGAATGTGAATGTTTGTAAGTGAGTGCGTGTGTGTGTGTGTGTGTGTGTGTGTGTGTGTGTGTGTGTGTGTGTGTGTGTGTGTGTGTGTGTGTGTGTGTGTGTGTGTGTGTGTCAGGGAGAGTGCGTGGATGTGAAGGAAATCGCCAGTGAAAGTTTATGAATACAGCTGAATCAGTAGTGAAAGTTTATGAATACAGCTGAATCAGTAGTGAAAGTTTATGAATACAGCTGAATCAATAGTGAAAGTTTATGAATACAGCTGAATCAGTAGTGAAAGTTTATGAATACAGCTGAATCAGTAGTGAAAGTTTATGAATAAAAGTGAATCAGTAGTGTAAGTTCATGAATAAAAGTGTCTCAAGTGAAGTCCATATGAGTGCAAGTGAACCTTACAAAAAGTGAGTTCTTATGAATGTAGGTGAAATCAGCAAGTGAAATGCTATTAATTTAAGTGCGTGAACAGTAATAGCTCTTGCAAGTAAATCATTAATGTTTATGAATACGAGTGAACCTTACAGTGAGATCTGAATGGAAGTGAGTTTAAAATGAAATGAAATGCAAATGAAACAGCAATTGAAGTTTATAAACGCTAGTAACTCCCAAAAGATTATGGATGTAATGAACACAAGTAAATAATTAATGAAAGTTTATGAAAGCAAAGAAAACCACTGTAATTATTTATGAATACAAATCTTCATTGATTCCTTTTTATAAATGCAAGCGAGTCATCAGTAAAAGTTTATGAATAGGAGTAATTTGATACAAAAATTTACTGCTGTGGGTATAATCAGTGAATTTTTAAAAACAGATGAATCATCAGTCAAAATTTATAAATACACGTGTTTTTCCAGTGAAATTATACGAATGTAAGTGAATCATCAATAAAAATTATTTATATTATAGTAGATCAGCAGTAAAACTAGTGTTTTTCCAGTGAAAGTATGCGAATGTAAGTGAATCATCAAAAAAAAAAAAAAAAAAAAATGAATAGAAAATCAACATTGAAACTTGATGAATGCAAAGGATATATCGCTAAAACCGTACCTAAGTAAATCAACAGTGAATATAAAAAAAAAGAAAGAACAAAAGAAAAGAAAAGGAAAAAAATAAATAAATAATATATATATATATATATATATATATATATATATATATATATATATATATATATATATATATATATATATATATATATATATATATACAAAGAGACAAAATCAAATGACGTTTCTCACGGACCTCAGGTTGACCCACTCATTGCAGATGCATAATGTTATTTCTATCCATCTTTCAAACTACGAGAAGCGAGGTGCCAGGCCTTACTCCATGTTGAAGACTTATTATGAGAACTATACTTATACAGTACAGTATATACAGTATACAGTATACTTATAAAAGTGTGCTGTACTAAGTGCTCTCGTGTACAAAGGGACAATATTTCAGGCACACTGAAGAAGAAAAATTAATTGCTTTTCCGTTCAAGGTAATTGCATTTTACGTATCATAATATGAGTATTTTTGATACGTGAACATCATTATCATCATCATTAGTATTCTTCAATAATCATCATCATTATCATCGTTATCATTATCATCATCATTATTATAGTGATGATTATGTTGATGATTACTGTTGATGGTTATTATAAATGATAAGGATAATGATATTCGTAATAGCAGTGACGAAGATAATAGCAATAATAACAGTATCATTTATAATGACCATAGAAATAATAACAATGACAAAAAGTGACAACAGTTGATAGAAAACGAAAGACATTACAAATAGAAACCGATTTGTGAAATTTACAGATATACAGAGAGAGAGAGGGAGAGAGAGAGAGAGAGAGAGAGAGAGAGAGAGAGAGAGAGAGAGAGAGAGAGAGAGAGAGAGAGAGAGAGAAGAGAAAAGCGAGGAGAGAGAGAGAAAAAGAGAAGAGAAAGGCAAGGAGAGAGTGAGAGAAAGAGGAACAACGAAAGAGAGAGAGGAACACAAAGAGTGAATAGGGTTCAAGAAAAAGAGAGAGAGAGACAGACAGACAGAGAGAGAGAGAGGAGGGGGGGAGGGCAGACCATAATAAAACGTAGATTGGAGACACAGAACTTTGCAGAATGACAGAGGCAATCATATGACAGTGACAGTAAAAACGAAGATGATGAAGGGACTGACTATGGTGATAAAATGGTGATTTACGACAAGGGAAGAAGTAATTCGCATCAATACTAATAATATTACAACTGTAAATGCTAATAGGAAAATGTAATTATACCATCTTTTAATGCACCCATGGACTTTCACCTACACACACTTACACAACCCTCCCCCTCTCCCACCTCCTCCCTTTCCACCCCAACCTCTCCCCTTCCCACCCCTCCAAAACCCACCCAAACCCCCATATAACAACCCCACCTCACTCCCCACCCCCTTCCCAACCCCCCACTTCCCCTTCTCCCAATCACCCACCTCTCAAAACCCTCCCCCCCAATCCCTTCCCTTCTCTCACCCCTCCCCCCCCCCACTACCACTTCCCTTCTCCCCCCTATCCCAACCCTTCCCCAACCCACCCCTCCCCTTCCCCACCCCTCCCCAACCCTCCTCCCTCAACCCGTTCCCCCTCAACCCCAACCCCTCAACCCCCTCAACCCCAACCCCCCAAACAACCCCCCCGTACTCACATCACCGTTGAAGAAGCAGTAGATGCACGCCACCACGAACCCCTGGAATGACGTCAGCAGATTCGTGCCGTAGGACCAGACCCCGAACTCGAAAGCCGATCGTTCCAGCGGTTTGGGAATCATGGTGATGGCGTTGGTGATTCCCAGGAGCGGCAGGAGGAAGAGGGCGTTGCGCACGGATCTCCGGAGGGGTCTGGAATGGGAATTGGGGGGGTTGGTGGGGGTATGGGGGGATGGGGTTGGTGGGGGTATGGGAGGGGGTTAGGAGTGGGAGTTTGGGGTTGGTGGGAATGGGGGTTGGGGGGATTGGGATTTGGGGTTGGTGGGGGAATGGGGGTTGGGGGGATTGGGGTTTGGGGTTGGGGGGATGGGAGTTTGGGGGGGTATGGGGGGGGAGTTTGGGGTTAGTGGGAATGGGAATGGGGGGGGAGTTTGGGGTTGGTGGGAATGGGAATGGGGGGGAGTTTGGGGTTGGGGGGAATGGGAATGGGGGGGAGTTTGGGGTTGGGGGGAATGGGAATGGGGGGGAGTTTGGGGTTGGGGGAATGGGAATGGGGGGGGAGTTTGGGGTTGGTGGGAATGGGAATGGGGGGGAGTTTGGGGTTGGGGGGAATGGGAATGGGGGGGAGTTTGGGGTTGGTGGGAATGGGAATGGGGGGGAGTTTGGGGTTGGGGGGAATGGGAATGGGGGGGAGTTTGGGGTTGGGGGGAATGGGAATGGGGGGGAGTTTGGGGTTGATGGGAATGGGAATTGATGTCGGGAATGGAAATGAAGTATTGTTGGCAAGGAAACGGGAGTTTTGACATTGAAATAAGGAGAGAAATGGGAACAGGAATGGGGGATACGTTGGAATTGGAACCGAGGATGGGAGTTTTGGAATTTGAAAGGAAGAGAAATTGGAATGTGGGAATGGAGGAAGAAATGTTTGGAATTTGAATGAAGGAGAAATTGGAACAGGAATTGATGGTTCGAGAAAGAGGGGAGAGAGGGGTGGAGGGGGGAGGGGGTAAGAATTTGGATAGAGGAGGAAAAACAAAATTGTGGATTAGTAAGTTTTTCAGAATTTTAGAAAAATCTATCATATCTTTTTTTTTTTTTTTTTTTTCGTTTGTGAATTTTCTTGTTTATATTTGTTCGTATATTTGTATGTGTAAGTACATGTGCGTGAGATAATGTATGCTTAGATTTTGATATAGTTTCTAGCCTGACGATAAATACGTTATATTGGTAATAATAAAATCTTCCAAAATGATAATAGTGTTGATACTAACGATGATGACAATCAAATCCCGATTGAAGAGGTTATAATGTTCATGTATATGTATATAAATTCATACATATATATATATATATATATATATATATATATATATATATATATATATATATATATATATATATATATATATAATGTATGTATGTATGTGTATGCAAGTATATATGTATATATATTCATATATATATATATATATATATATATAGTATATATATATATATATATATATATATATATATATATATATATATATATATATATATACAAATATATATATATATATATATAATATAAACACACATATATAGTGTGTATGCAGACACACACACACACCTCTCCCCGCACCCACCCTCTTTCTCTTTCTTCTTCTTCGCACCCTCCTCCCTCCTCCCTTCCTCTCCCTCCCCCCTCCCTTTATCATATGCCACAGCTTGCAACCACGGCCGCAGATGTTGCAATTCTCACTCGTAGTCTAATAAACGTTGTTCTTAATGCCTCAAGTTTCTCTCCCCAAGATTCACGCAAGAATTTCCATCCTACTTCTTTCTTTTTCTCCCTTTTTATCGTCTCCTTCCCTGCTCCCTTTTTATCGTGTCCTTCCCTGCTCCCTTTTTTATCGTGTCCTTCCCTGCTCCCTTTTTATCGTGTCCTTCCCTGCTCCCTTTTTATCGTGTCCTTCCCTGCTCCCTTTTTATCGTGTCCTTCCCTGCTCCCTTTTTATCGTGTCCTTCCCTGCTCCCTTTTTTATCGTGTCCTTCCCTGCTCCCTTTTTATCGTGTCCTTCCCTGCTCCCTTTTTTATCGTGTCCTTCCCTGCTCCCTTTTTTATCGTGTCCTTCCCTGCTCCCTTTTTATCGTGTCCTTCCCTGCTCCCTTTTTTATCGTGTCCTTCCCTGCTCCCTTTTTTATCGTGTCCTTCCCTGTTCCCTTTTTTATCGTGTCCTTTCCTGCTCCCTTTTTATCGTGTCCTTCCCTGCTCCCTTTTTTATCGTGTCCTTCCCTGCTCCCTTTTTTATCGTGTCCTTCCCTGCTCCCTTTTTTATCGTGTCCTTCCCTGCTCCCTTTTTTATCGTGTCCTTCCCTGCTCCCTTTTTATCGTGTCCTTCCCTGCTCCCTTTTTATCGTGTCCTTCCCTGCTCCCTTTTTTATCGTGTCCTTCCCTGCTCCCTTTTTTATCGTGTCCTTCCCTGCTCCCTTTTTTATCGTGTCCTTCCCTGCTCCCTTTTTTATCGTGTCCTTCCCTGCTCCGTTTTTTATCGTGTCCTTCTCTGCTTCGTTTTTTATCGTGTCCTTCCCTGCTCCCTTTTTTATCGTGTCCTTCCCTGCTCCCTTTTTTATCGTCTCCTTCCCTGCTCCCTTTTTTATCGTCTCCTTCCCTGCTCCCTTTTTTATCGTGTCCTTCCCTGCTCCCTTTTTATCGTGTCCTTCCCTGCTCCCTTTTTATCGTGTCCTTCCCTGCTCCCTTTTTATCGTGTCCTTCCCTGCTCCCTTTTTATCGTGTCCTTCCCTGCTCCCTTTTTATCGTGTCCTTCCCTGCTCCCTTTTTATCGTGTCCTTCCCTGCTTCCTTTTTTATCGTGTCCTTCCCTGCTCCCTATTTTATCGTGTCCTTCCCTGCTCCCTTTTTATCGTGTCCTTCCCTGCTCCCTTTTTTATCGTGTCCTTCCCTGCTCCCTTTTTTATCGTGTCCTTCCCTGCTCCCTTTTTTATCGTGTCCTTCCCTGCTCCCTTTTTATCGTGTCCTTCCCTGCTCCCTTTTTTATCGTGTCCTTCCCTGCTCCCTTTTTTATCGTGTCCTTCCCTGCTCCCTTTTTTATCGTGTCCTTCCCTGCTCCCTTTTTTATCGTGTCCTTCCCTGCTCCCTTTTTATCGTGTCCTTCCCTGCTCCCTTTTTATCGTGTCCTTCCCTGCTCCCTTTTTTATCGTGTCCTTCCCTGCTCCCTTTTTTATCGTGTCCTTCCCTGCTCCCTTTTTTATCGTGTCCTTCCCTGCTCCCTTTTTTATCGTGTCCTTCCCTGCTCCCTTTTTTATCGTGTCCTTCCCTGCTCCCTTTTTATCGCGTCCTTCCCTGCTCCCTTTTTATCGTGTCCTTCCCTGCTCCCTTTTTTATCGTGTCCTTCCCTGCTCCCTTTTTTATCGTGTCCTTCCCTGCTCCCTTTTTTATCGTCTCCTTCCCTGCTCCCTTTTTATCGTGTCCTTCCCTGCTCCCTTTTTATCGTGTCCTTCCCTGCTCCCTTTTTTATCGTGTCCTTCCCTGCTCCCTTTTTTATCGTGTCCTTCCCTGCTCCCTTTTTATCGTGTCCTTCCCTGCTCCCTTTTTATCGTGTCCTTCCCTTGGGCTTAAGAACAGGTCATACGCATTTGCAGCTTTATAGTGCCATTCATTCTCCATATGAAGGCATTTTCTCTCGTGGTTATTTATGTTGTAAATAATTTACGTCTGTTGTGTTGTCATTGGGTCGTTATAACATTATTATTATCAGGAAATTATTGTTCTGTTTATAATATGCCTGTTACTTCTGTTATTCAGATAGTTATATTTACTTAGTTTAGTTTAGTTTATTTAGTTATATATTTTCCTTTAATCATCAGGTAGTCATTTCTCTGTAAATAATTTGCCTGTTTTTTTACTGCGCCGTTCGAGTCAAGTTATATAACTCCAGACGGGTTTTCTGCGCGTAATTTTGTAATCTGATCCGCTCTCTGTAGCATCTTCTCGTCATATTGCATTATATTGGCTCAAGCATGATCACTACGAGAGGGAGCTCCTTGCATGGTGCAACAGCCTCCTCCTCGACTCGAGAATCACTTCAAAGGGAGGTTAAGTAACTGATTAGGAATCTCCTCATACCCTGGACGTGTATTGCGTGGTAATCCCAACTCATTGAATAAGAGATAGCGTCTGTATATGTTATAGTTTCCACCTCATTTCTCTCCTCTCTCCGAAGCGTACGACACGGGAAACACAGGTGGGGATTTGTGTACCGACTACGGCCAATTTCCTCGACATACATGCGGTATTTTGGGCTCTCCCTCTCCTGTACGTATTGACACAGGGAGGAGTAAACAAAGTCGGTAAAGTCACTGTCGTTTTTAACTTGAATTCAGCAGAGTAAGTGCTGAATTCAAGTTAAAAACGGCAGTGACTTTACCGACGAAAAGTCACTGTCGTTTTCAACTTGAATTCAGCAGCGTAAGTTCTATAGCCCACATTATCTGACATCGTGTATTGTGCAGTACCTGTCTGGGATGTGACGTGCCCCTTCCATCAGCTTCGTATCATGGGAGAGGCTAGATCAGTAGCAACTCGAGGTGTCATGCCGTCTGTTTTGATGCTTGTTCAATGGAAATATAACCCTTAAATCCATTATTTTCCTTCCTTTTTGAAAAGCTGGAGAGACCAAAATGATCGACCATATTCACAAAGCATCCATATATTTCGTGGCTTGATCAAAATAAACCCATATGCTTTTCTTTCCAAAATAGAATCAGATATATATGTATATATCTTCGAATTGCTACTGATTTAACCTTTCCCTTCTAGCTCGTAAACTTTAGACTTCCCAATCCTCAACAGCGGTGATTTTACGAAAATCCTCGTTTCTTTACGTCATTTTCAGTTTATCCTTCGGTTTCAGAGGAAATAAAGAGGACACGTGTACCCAGGTGGTCATAGGGGCAGCAAACGTTAGCTTTAACATGGGGAGAAAGGGAATTGATAAAGCAGGGAAGGGAAGGGAGGAAAAGATAGGCTCAAAGATATGGTAATACGGTTCGAGTGTCCAGGATCTTGTCTTACTATAACTCTTTGTTGTTGTTGTTGTTGTTGTTGTATTATATGTAGTATTGACGCATGTATCACGAGGTATATATCATGATTTTTCTTTTTTTTTGGATGTTGTTTGTGGCGTTTTAATTCCTGACTTGTTAACAAATTAAGTAATCTAAACCGAAGAATCTCCGTCTATCTCACAAAGCTTAGAATGATAATTTATCTTAGTAAAAGACATAATAACATCTATTCAAAATGACCTCCATATCTCGTACACCTTCACTTCGATGTTCACGACTTCATACAATGCAGCTCGTTTTTTCTCTCTCTCTCTCTCACTCTCTCTCTCTCTCTCTCTCTCTCTCTCTTTCTCTCTCTCTCTCTCTCTCTCTCTCTCTCTCTTCGTCTATTTCACTCTCTCTCTCTCTCTCTCTCTCTCTCTCTCTCTCTCTCTCTCTCTCTCTCTCTTTTATTTCACTCTCTCTCTCTCTCTCTCTCTCTCTCTCTCTCTCTCTCTCTCTCTCTCTCTCTCTCTCTCTCTCTCTCTCTCTCTCTCTTCGTCTATTTCACTCTCTCTCTCTCTCTCTTCGTCTATTTCACTCTCTCTCTCTCTCTCTCTCTCTCTCTCTCTCTCTCTCTCTCTCTCTCTCTCTCTCTCTCTCTCTCTCTCTCTCTCTCTCTCTTCGTCTATTTCTCTCTCTCTCTCTCTCTCTCTCTCTCTCTCTCTCTCTCTCTCTCTCTCTCTCTCTCTCTCTCTCTCTCTTCCGTGTTCTTTTCAGGCGAGAAACCCCCTTTGTAGCGAACTAATCAAGTTAATAACACACCTCCTCCTCCCCCCCCCACCTTTTATTTTTTGGGGGGGTGGGGGGTGGGGTGGGGGGATGGGGGGGTTCGACCAATGAGTGAGGATACTGACCTTATTTGCTGCACTTCACTGGAACTAGCTTCACGTAGTTTGCTTATCAGAATCCTCATGATGTTGAGGAGAAACAGGAGGTTTGCCTGGGGATGGGAGTGAAGAAGGGGAACGACCAATTAGCATCAGAATGTCTGTGAGAATATGGATTAGAAATCTGCATTATGAAAGAAGGAGGAAAAAAAAGTTACATGAATCTTTTTTTTCTTTCTAGAACTTTTTTTTTCTCTTTTTTTTCTTCATTTCTTTATTTATTTTATTTTATTTTATTTATTATTATTTTTGTTCCTTTTTGTGATTTTAACATTTCGTTTAAATCACTGATTTGGGTTATCTGATACACGAGAAATAACAAACTGATTAAATACTATGAAAAAAGTGTTTATGCAGCTAAAAATCACGATTAAGATAAATTCCTAACTATACCATATAACTATAATTCTCATCCTCGCACTTCTTTCAGTCTCAATTAAATAGATTAAATTATAACAAAAGAATAGACCGACAAGGGAATACAAACAATTAAATAAATTCCGGGAATAAGAAACATAACAATGATAGATAATAATGATAATAACTACTGTACTTTTTCAGTTTTTTTTCAGGATGAGACGCCAACACTTCATCTGAATTAGGAATACATTCAGAACTTCAGCTGAAATCTGCAATGCTTTCAGACGAGCGACACTTTTAGACCAGAAGAATAAGCAGTATTTTCAGACCAGCAAAATCAGTAATACTTTCAGGCTTCAGGAGAATCAGCGATACCTTTAGACTTCAGAAGAATGAACAGAACTTTCAGAGTTCAGCAAAAAAGAGAAAATACTTTCAGACTTCAGCAAAATAAAAAGTACTTTCAGACCAGCAAAATCAGTAATACTTTCAGACTTGAGGAGAATCAACGATACTTTTAGACTTCAGAAGAATGAGCAGTACTTTCAGACTTCAGCTAAATCAGTAATACTTTCAGACATCAGGAGAATCATAAGTACTCGGTTAATATAACCAGAAAGTGGGAGATAGACTGAGAAAAAACATTTACATTCTATCATCCGTCATTACTCTCTATGTTTCTTTCTTTGTCTCTGTTTCTGTTTTTGTCTCTCTCTCTCTCTCTCTCTCTCTCTCTCTCTCTCTCTCTCTCTCTCTCTCTCTCTCTCTCTCTCTCTCTCTCTCTCTCTCTTTCTCTCTTATATAATTATATATATTCTTATACAAGAAAACACACACACACACACACCCTCCCACACCCATTCACCTCCACCCCCACACACCCACCCACACCCACACTCACCCCCCAACCCCCCTCCCACACCTATCCACCCCCACTCACCCACACCCATCCACCCACCCATCCACCCATCCACACCCACACCCCCACCCCACAACCCCACCCACACACACACACACTCACCCCCCCCACCCCACCCCACCCCAACCCACCCACACCCACCAACCCTCCCACCCACCTCCACCCAACCCCCACCCCACCCCACCCGAACCCACCCACACACCCACCCCACCCACCCACCCACACACACTCACCCCAATGACAGTGAATCTTGGTCCCTCTAGAATCCAGTAATAGGGCGTGAGAGAGTAACCGAGCCAGCAGTCCACGTTCATCCACAGGGACATGACGGCGGCCCAGGAGGCTGTCATGAATACGGGGATACCTGCGGGATAACGGGATGGAAGGAGGGGGATAATTTGAGTAAATGATGGAGAAAAAGAAGAAAGGAAACCTGATAATCTGGACGATCTAAGAAAATGAATAAATAGAATAAAAACGTAGATTACCACGACCTTCGAAGCTGTCATGAATACGGGGATACCTGCGGGATAACGGGATGGAAGGAGGGGGATAATTTGAGTAAATGGTGGAGAAAAAGAAGAAAGGAAACCTGATAATCTGGACGATCTAAGAAAATGAATAAATAGAATAAAAACGTAGATTACCACGACCTTCGAAGCTGTCATGAATACGGGGATACCTGCGGGATAACGGGATGGAAGGAGGGGGATAATTTGAGTAAATGATGGAGAAAAAGAAGAAAGGAAACCTGATAATCTGGACGATCTAAGAAAATGAATCAATAAATACATAGAATAAAAACGTAGATTACCACGACCTTCGAAGCTGTCATGAATACGGGGATACCTGCGGGATGACGGGATGGAAGGAGGGAGGTAATTTGAGTAAATAAAGGGAAAAAAGGTAGATAACGTGAGTAAATGAAGGAGAAGGAAAGGAATGCTGATAATATGAGCGAATGAGTAAAATAAGAAATAGAGTAAACTTGAATCCTGAAAACTGGACGATCTACACATAAAAAAAAAAAAACGTAGACTTCCACGGCCTTTTTTTTTATCCTGCGGGATAACGAGATGAAAGGAGGGAGTAAATGAAAGGGGAAACGAAGAAAGGAGAGATAACGTGAGTAAATGAATGGAAAGAAGTAGAGAAAACCTGATAAAATGGAAAGGAAGAAAGGAAAGCTGATAACGGGAGTAAATGAAGAAATAAAAGATTAGATTACCTGATTACCACGACCTTTGAAGCTGTCATGAATACGGGGATACCTGCGGGATAACGGGATGGAAGGAGGGAGATAATTTGAGTAAATGATGGAGAAAAAGAAGAAAGGAAACCTGATAATCTGGACGATCTAAGAAAATGAATAAATAAATAAATAGAATAAAAACGTAGATTACCACGACCTTCGAAGCTGTCATGAATACGGGGATACCTGCGGGATAACGGGATGGAAGGAGGGAGGTAATTTGAGTAAATGAAGGGAAAAAAGGTAGATAACGTGAGTAAATGAAGGAGAAAGAAAGGAATGCTGATAATATGAGCGAATGAGGAAAATAAGAAACAGAGTAAACTTGAATCCTGAAAACTGGACGATCTACACATAAAAAAAAAAAAAACGTAGATTTCCACGGCCTTTTTTTTTTTTTTTTTTTTTTTTTTTTTTTTATCCTGCGGGATAACGAGATGAAAGGAGGGAGTAAATGAAAGGGGAAACGAAGAAAGGAGAGATAACGTGAGTAAATGAATGGAAAGAAGTAGAGGAAACCTGATCAAATGGAAAGGAAGAAAGGAAAGCTGATAACGTGAGTAAATGAAGAAATAAAAGATTAGATTACCTCATTACCACGACCTTCGAAGCTGTCATGAATACGGGGATTCCTGCGGGATAACGGGATGAAAGGAGGGAGATAACGTGAGTAAATAAAAGGGGAAACGAAGAAAGGAGAGATAACGTGAGTAAATCAATGGAAAAGAAGAAAGGAATGCTGATAATATGAGAAAATGAAGAAATAAAAGATAGGAAACTTGCATTTTGAAAACTCGACGATCTAAAAAAAAATAATAATAAATAAATAAAATAATTAATTAAAAATAAAATAGATTACCACGGCCCAGGAAGCTGTCATGAATACGAGGATACCTGCGGGATAACGGGATGGAAGGAGGGAGATAATTTGAGTAAATAAAAGGGAAAGGAAGAAAGGAAAGCTGATAATAGTAAATGATGGAAAGAAGTAGAGGAAACCTGATAAAATGTAAATGAAGAAATGAAAGATTAGATTACCTGATTACCACGACCTTCGAAGCTGTGATGAATACGGGGATACCTGCGGGATAAGGGATGGAAGGAGGGGGATAATTTGAGTAAATGAAGGAGAAAAAGAGGTAGATAACGTGAGTAAATGAATGGAAAGGAAGAAAGGAAAGCTGATAACGTTAGTAAATGAAGAAATAAAAGATTAGATTACCAGATTACCACGACCTTCGAAGCTGTGATGAATACGGGGATACCTGCGGGATAACGGGATGGAAGGAGGGGGATAATTTGAGTAAATGAAGGAGAAAAAGAGGTAGATAACGTGAGTAGATGAAGGAGAAGGAAAGGAATGCTGATAATATGAGCGAATGAGGAAAATAAGAAACAGAGTAAACTTGAATCCTGAAGACTGGACGATCTACGCAGATAAAAAAAAAAAAACGTAGATTTCCACGGCCCAGGAAGCTGTCATGAATACGGGGATACCTGCGGGATAACGGGATGGAAGGAGGGAGATAATTTGAGTAAATAAAAGGGGAAACGAAGAAAGGAGAGATAACGTGAGTAAATCAATGGAAAAGAAGAAAGGAATGCTGATAATATGAGAAAATGAAGAAATAAAAGATAGGAAACTTGCATTTTGAAAACTCGACGATCTAAAAAAAAATAATAATAAATAAATAAAATAATTAATTAAAAATAAAATAGATTACCACGGCCCAGGAAGCTGTCATGAATACGAGGATACCTGCGGGATAACGGGATGGAAGGAGGGAGATAATTTGAGTAAATAAAAGGGAAAGGAAGAAAGGAAAGCTGATAATAGTAAATGATGGAAAGAAGTAGAGGAAACCTGATAAAATGTAAATGAAGAAATGAAAGATTAGATTACCTGATTACCACGACCTTCGAAGCTGTGATGAATACGGGGATACCTGCGGGATAAGGGATGGAAGGAGGGAGATAATTTGAGTAAATGAAGGAGAAAAAGAGGTAGATAACGTGAGTAAATGAATGGAAAGGAAGAAAGGAATGCTGATAATATGAGTAAATGAAGGAGAAAAGTAGGAAGGAAAGCTGATAACGTGAGTAAATGAAGAAATAAAAGATTAGATTACCAGATTACCACGACCTTCGAAGCTGTGATGAATACGGGGATACCTGCGGGATAAGGGATGGAAGGAGGGAGATAATTTGAGTAAATGAAGGGAGATAAGTAGGAAGGAAAGCTGATAACGTGAGTAAATGAAGGGAAAAGAAGAATGGAAACCTGAGAGTATTAGTAAATGATGGAAAGAAGTAGAGAAAACCTGATAACATGAGTAAATGAAGAAAAAAACAAAAGTAGAACGGAAACCAGTTAATACTAGTAAACGAAGAAATCAAAGACATGAAACGAATTTTGATAACTCGACGATCTAAGAAAAGAAAAAAAAAAAATTACCACGGCCCACGAAGCTGTCGGGATAACGAGACAAAACGAGGGAGATAACATGAGTAAATGAAGATAAAATAGAAAGGAAACCTGGATTTTGAAAACTGGATGATCTACGCTGAAAAAAACGTAGATTTCCACGACCTTCGAAGCTGTGATAAATACTGGATAAACCTGCGGGATAACGAAATAAAACGAGGTAGATAAC